>NW_020948983.1:8061602-8100562 GCF_900497805.2 Vombatus ursinus
GAGAGAGAGAGAGAGAGAGAGAGAGAGAGAGAGAGAGAGGGAGAGAGAGAGAGGGAGAGAGAGTCAAGGAGCCTGATTGTAAAGACATTTGCTTGGCAGCTTATGAAGAGGAAATGAGTTGATAACAAGGATATTGTGAGGCTCAAATGAGATAATGGCTGTAAAACAACTTTGCAAATGTTGCTGTTGATGATGGTGGTGATGATTATGGTGTTGGTGAAGTTGGTGATATTGTTGGCGATGATGAGGTATTGTTGGTGATTATGATGTTGATGGTGTTGTTGTTGATGATAATGGTGATGATGTTATCATTATTATTAGCCTACAATCACCAGGTCTCCATTGGATGATAACTTCATTCTCTGAGCCTTCTGCTGTGCTTACTGATGCCAAGCTTAAGGAATGTTTATGGAGCAATAAAGGGGGAAAATGTATTCACACATGCTTTTAGGTTTAATCTGTATTATTAATACTTTGTTAAGTCCAAACAATCAACAAAATAACCAATCAAGGGTTAATGAGTAGTAATTCCTGATTTCTGAGGTATCGAAGCTCACACTATAAATGTAACTTTGTTTTTATAAGCTTTTTAGAGCTGGCTCCAGTATATCCCTGGCTGATAGCAGGGCAAGACTTCTGCCCTGTAAGTTCCATGCAGGTGTAGCACAGAAAGAGGTCTCCTTGCCACCCCTAGTTATCATGGAGGCTAATAAAAGTAGTTACGGCAGAAGGTGTCCCTTAGCTGATGGGGGTTTGGGTAAGGTCTAGGTACAGGGCCAGCTCACCGACAGCTGTGCTTAACATTTGCTGGTCCCTGCGCAGCCTTGGAGTGCTTTGGATTATATCTATCTTCCTTATCTGGTCCCTGATTTGCCAATCAATTAATCAACAAGCATTTACTAAGCAGGCCACTATGTGCCAGGTACAGTGATAGGTGCTGGGGTTACCAAGACAAAGAATAAAATAATCCCTAGTAGCAAGTCCCTCCTGCCACTGGACTCTTCCAGTCAAAAATCTAGTCCTTGATCCTCAGCAAGCCATCATCTTGGGCTCGCCCCTTGAATCTATGCTTTTTTGACTCTGGTTCTGTCCTTGACACTTTTTCCCACCTAAAGTCTTTTCCTAATCAATCAGTATTGCCCAAATCCAAATAATAGCTTACTGCACTGCCATCTTGACTGACAGAACAATAAACCTTGGAAAACTCCTATGACCCTATTCCCAACCCCCTCTGGTTTCTAAAGCAGGGGTTAGTTTGAGCATCATCACCCTGTTCACTTGTGGTCCCGACTCTATCTTAAGCCCTACTCAGAGCCTGGACTGTGTGATCCAGATTTATTTCCACTACTGAGTTAATGTAAAATAGTTGTACAGAGCCATAGTGACCTCTAGTCACACAATTCATGCTCTTGTGGTTGGTAGTGATATTAAATGCCAGCTGGATTGTGTGCTTCTTCAAAATAATATCCTGATTTTAGATAGTCCCTTGTGCATTGCCTTGTTTAAAACTTCTAACAATCTTGAGAGGTAGATAAGAGGAGTGTTATCCCAATTTTAGAGATAAGGAAATTGACAAAGAGGTTGTGATTTGCCAAAGATGGGAGCACTGGGACTTGGACCTAGACCTCCCATCTCCAAGACCAGTCTCCTCTCCGCTACAAGGCTTCCTTGTCCCAAATATGGAGAATCAACTAAATCTGGCACCTGAAATCTCCTGCCACTCTACAAGGACATCCAACTTTTCTGCTCCTCTGTCATTGTGGGTGGTTCTTCTATTATTGTTGTTGTTCAGTCTTGCAGTCATATCTGCCTCTTTGTGATCCTGTGGACAAAGTCATGGGATTTTCTAGGCAAAGATATAGAAGTGATTTGCCATTTCTTTCTCCAGTGTGTCCTCATTTTATAGATGAGAAAATGAGGCAAATAAGGTTACATGACTTGCCGAGGATCATACAGCTAGTAAGTGTCCTCTATTCTACTCTTGCTTAATTCACAAGTAAATCTAGGATCTTATATTGCTTAGCTTCAGGTGAGAATCTGTAACTCTCACAGACCTGCTGCTAACATAACCACACAGACTACTTGCCCACAACAGAACATGTTGACCCCACAGTAGGTCCTACTCAGAGAAAATGAATGATAAGAATGCCCTGTCCTAAGCTATCGATCAATGATTGTGACCATAAGGGAGCAAAAGACAAGTAACTCACAACTACAAGAGTCATGATCCTTGAGTCCCATCCAACAATCATATTGAAATATGACCCAAGGTCAGTGCCAAGGCAGTAGGGAACCAAGGTGACTCCCTACATGTGGATATCATAGGATTTGGAGTTGAAAGGATCTAGATAATCTAATCTAGCTGATTTTACAAATGAAAAAAAAAACAAGGAGTTCAGAGAATGAGAGAGACTTGGCTTTAAGGACACACTGATATTAGCAGCCAGGATTCAAACTCCTGTCTTCTGACTCAACCTTTTTTTCTCTATACTACACAACCTCCAGAACCCATCTGCTGCCTCATATAGCCCCTGCCCTTAGGTGAGTGGGTAAGCACTGCTTCTTTAGACTCCACCAAGTACTCTGCCAAGAGCCAGGTTTTTGAAGCTACTAGCTCTGTTTGATTGGTGGTATCTTCCTTTAAAGTGACCAGAGAAAGGGCAAGGGGGAGGTGATATTTGGAGAGCACATAAGCCAGCCAAGTTCAGGTCAAACCCAAGGGCACTTCCTGCCCAGCCCTGGATGCCAAATCTTACCCACCCATTCTGCCTTCTCTTAAACCACAACAGAACACAATACAACACCAAGAAATAGTTCAGGCACTGAAGACCATAGGGTCTTTGGGCATGAAAGATTAGCAAACGTACAGCTTGCTTTCACAAAAACATTGTTGGTTTCTAGCCTAAAGTCCCATTTTTGTCCTAAACCAGAGAGGCTCCCAGCTTTACCTTGTTAACACATTCTTCCCAGAAACAATTACAAGAACCTTAAAGTGGATCCTACAGGATACTGCCTGCAGGTTCAAAAATTGTATGTGGGTAATACAAGTGGGTGAAAGGGCTTGAGGGGGAGACAGAAAAACAAATATGGATTTTTAAAAGAAGGGTCTTTTCATTCCTTGGTACAGCAACAACATTAAAACTTTGCCTGGGATCAAGGAATTCTATAAGGATGATGGTTCCTATCTCCCGGCAGTTAGAATGCAAAATATAATTGAGATGTATAGCTCTCAAGGGAAAACTCCTAGAAAGTTAAAAAAAAAAAAAACAAACAAAAAAAAAACCATCTCCTTCAGCCCAGCCACATTTCTCACATGTTTAAAGTTTGGTCGCCTATGCAAAAGCAATGAGAAAAAGAGAGAGATCCTAATTGGAAAGGGAGTATGGGCCTAAAAACTAAAAAGGACAGAAAAGGATTTGAAGCATCATGATCTTGATCTATCCGGCCTAATGTCTTACCAAGCCTGCATGAAGAAACTACTCCTTGAAGATGAGTTTGGTGAGCCTCAAAGATCATCTGGTCTGATGAATATGTGGACATGGCCCGAGTAGGAATTTGTTTTGCTAGACTGTGTATTTATAGTGAGGGGGTCGGAGTTGGAGGATTGGACCAATGAGAGGGAGGGATAATAAATGTTTATAAAAATAAAATTTTTAAAAACATCATCTGGTCTAGCCACTTTTCTCCATTTAGACTATCTAGGACAAAGGATTATCAAGTATCTAATGTTAAACCAGCTCAGGACAAAGACTACAGCTTGCCTTGGCTGTCTATCCCAATGTCAAATTACTCTCAAGAGACTAGAAATTGTTCCTAATATCTAACCAAAGCTGCTCTTCAGATGGTGTGATTTCATCTCATTTCTTCTTATTGAATCCTTTAGATCAACTCTCTCTTCCCTAGACTTGGTTCTTTCACCTTTCTTCCAAGGACCCATTTTCCATTATTTGAGTGACTTACAGAACGTGAGAACCGGAAGAGGCATTAAAAGTCATCTAAATTCACCCTCTGACTTTATACCTTTCAGAGCCCTTTCATAAAATCTTCATGAGCTTATTAAATAAGGAGGCCAGGCATCATCATTAACATTTTCAGATGAAGAAACTGAGGGTTTGAGCAGCTCTGTGACTTCTGCAAGGGCATAAGGTCAGTTTGTTTGGGAGCTGGGACTAGAACCCAGAGTGCTTCACTCCTGTTCCAGTGTCTTTTTCTGTTCTGCCATATTGCCAGTTTTGATTGCTTTTCTCTGAACTAACATAAGCCCTAGTATACCAAGGGCATCTCTGCCAGCTGCCCTACTCCAGAGCTTCCCAAAATATAGCTTTCTGTGCCAATCAGAATGACAGTTGGACACGGACTACGGCACATCATATAATTTTGAGGGGACAGAGTTGCAAACTCTATTTGAAAATGTTATCTTCATGCTATGGTTGAAAGAACCCAAGTCAGAAGATATGAGGTCTAGTCCAGGTTTTATTGCTTACTAGTTAGGTGACCTTGGACAAGGCAGTTTCCCTCTGTGGGCCTTGGTTTCCTCATTTCTAAAATGATGACGTTGAACCAGATAGGGGATTTCTAGATTTTCTTCCAACTCTAAAGATTTGATGATACTATGATTTGAGATCCATTTCTCTGCTACGTAAGGGAGGGAGAGGTGAAGAAAGAGGATCCTAGGAGGAGGAGAGAGAAAAATCACAATTAATAATTCAACGAGTATTTATTAAGTACTTAATATGCTCCCAACACTAGGCTAAATCCCCAGGATACAAACAGAAAGTGAAAACTCCCTCACTGAGTTTTTCTTCTAATAGGGAAGATATGTACATAAAAAAAATTATATAAAAGTAGGTGACCTTAAAGAAAGTACAGGATGTGGGGGGTGGGGTGGGGTGAGGCAGAAAGGACTAGGAATGGCATCCTGAAGAAAGTAGTATTTGAGTTAAGTCTTGAAGAAAGCTAGGGGTTCTAAGAGATGGGTATGAGGATGGAGAGCATTCCAGGCTTGGGGGACAGACAATGCAAAGGCTGTCAGAGACAGGAAGTGGTGCTTCGTGAGTAAGGGGCAGCAAGTTGACCAATATGGCTAGACCAGAGAATAATATGTGTAAGAAGACTGAAAATGTTAAAAATATAAAAAAGAAGACTGAAAATATAGGAAGGGGCCAGATTGTGAAGAGTTTTAAATACCAAACAGAGGAGTTTATATTTGATTCTGGAAGCAATAAGCAGCTATAAGAGTTTGCTTAAGAGGAAGGTGGCATCATCAAACCAAGTTTTAGAAAATCACTTTGGCAGATGAGTGGAGGATAAATTGGAGTAGAGAGAGATTTGAAGCAAGGAAGGACTGATTACAAGGGAATAATCAAGGTGAGAGGGGATGAGGGGGTGAACTAAGGTAGTAACTGTGAGTGGAAAGAATGAGACATATAAGAGATGTGAAGATAAAAATGAAAAAAAATAAAAGGGATGAGTGAGA
Source organism: Vombatus ursinus (assembly GCF_900497805.2). Taxonomy (NCBI): domain Eukaryota; kingdom Metazoa; phylum Chordata; class Mammalia; order Diprotodontia; family Vombatidae; genus Vombatus; species Vombatus ursinus. The sequence goes on from NW_020948983.1 coordinate 8,067,079, forward strand.
ATTAGTTGCTGAGGATGACACCAAGGTTTCAAACTTGGATGACTGGAAGTACAGTGGTGCCTTTGATAAGAACAGAGATATTCAGAAGAGCACCGGACTAGCAAGTGGGGGGAGGAAGGAGGAATGAATTGTGTTTTGGAAATAATGAATATGAGATGCCTATAGAACACACAATTTGAAATATCCAATGAGCAGTTTATGATATGGAATCGGAACTCAGGAGAGAGATTAAGGATGGATAGACAGCCTGACAGACAGACAGACAGACACAGACAGATAGATAGATCTGAGATACATCTATACAGAGATGACGATCAAACCCATGGGAACTGGGTCACCAAATAAGATACTATAAAGATAAAGAGAAGAAAGCCCCAAACATATCCTTGGGGGACACTTATGATTAGTGGGTGTGGCATAAATGAAGATTCATCAAAGAAGACTGAGAAGTGGTCAGATAGGTAGGAGGACAACCAAAAGATCAGTGTCACAGAAACCTACAGAAAAGAAAGTACATAGGAGCATAATGTGGTTAATAGTGTTCTATCCTACAAAGAGGTCAAGAAGGATGAGTATTGAGAAAGTCATTAGACTTGTCAATAAGGAATTGGTGGTGATTTTGGAGAGAGTATTTTCAGTTAAATGATAAGGTGAGAAGCCAGATTGTATATACTTTAGAAGAAAGTAAGAGAGTAGGAAGCTGAGTCATTGAGTGTAAATGGATTTTCCAGAGGGCTGAACTAAGAAGGGGAGAAGAGATATGAGATAATAATTATTAGAGATGGTAGGACCTAGTGAGGGTTTCATTAAGGCCTGGGGAGATCTGGCAGTTTTTAAGTAATCAATCAACAAGCATTTATTAAGTGCTTACTGTGTTCCAAGTACTGTGCTAAGGGCTGGGTGATACAAAGAAAGGCAAAAATTGCCCCCACCATCAAGAAACTCACATTCTGGTGAGGAATCAAACATTAAAATAACTAGTTATGTACAACATATATTCAGACAGCAGTATGATGGTCAATGTTTAACCAAAAAGAAAAAAAAATGTACTCATGACTCACTTTTAAGTTTAATCTGTATTATTAACATTTTCTCCAACACTTTCTTAAGTCTGGAAATCAGCAAAATAATAAATTGAATACTGATTTGTAGCATTTGTTGATTTCTAAGGAATAAATGCTCATGCTATAACAATTGGCTCCACCCCATCCTTGTTACGATGGATGGAAAGGAAAGCACCATAGATAGGGTGAAGTCAAAAATTAGCGTTTTGGCTCCAAAAACACAATGGGGATGTAATGGGCAGACTCATCAGTAAGAAATGTAAGCTTGTAAAAGAGTGAACCGACAATTCCCAGCACAGTGTATCGCAGGACAAGTGCAGACCCCACAGATGGCTCTAGAGACAGCCTACAGGAGCTTGGGTTAAGGTAAATAATGTTGTGCCCCTCTCTCCTCATTTTTATTTTTATTCATTCTAACCATCAACATTCTTACCATTTTATTCATTCTGATTATTCACAACAACAACAACAAAAACCTTTTGAATGAAATAAGAATAAAAAAGTGGTCCTTCAGGAATGTGTCAACTTCCATTATTTATAGTTGGCTTTTAAAATATATATTAACTTTAATAAAAGCAACAAAAACATCTGGTTTGTTTCCACGTTCCATGCTGAACACATTTTTTTCTGTGTATTTTTTTGGATTTTGTTTCTGTTATTCTTATTATATATTTTTGCATAATTATAGTCGGTGTACATTTTGTTCTGACTCTATTTTCTTCACCCTGAGTCTTTTCATATCCATCTCTGTACATTTCTTTGTGTTCTTCAAATTTGTCATTTCCATTATGCTCATTTGCTGCAATATGTTGAGCCCTTCCCAATAGGTAGACACACAGGTTGTTTTCCATCTTTTTGTTATGAATAAAGCTGCTATGAATATTTTTGAATAGATAGATCTTTTCTTTTTATTCCCTGGCAATTACATTCTTATAGTATAGCCAGTCTTAGTAGTGGGATCCCTGGGTCAAGGTATAGAAACAAATCTATAATTCTTATTGTATAATGCCACATTGCTTTCCAAAAAGATTGTCCTAATTTACAGATGTACCAATAGCATACTTTCAACACTTTCACACAAATAAATTAGATTAGAATGAACATATAAGGCACCCTGATGGGGGGGGTGGGGGGAAAGACCATTATGAGGTACCAGAAAGCCTGGGAGGAGTATGTAAAATGACAGAGGAGCAGGACTGCATGCTTTGTTTTGCGATTATAGTAGGGCTATAGTGAGAAAAGGGGGAAATACAGGTAGATTGTATGCATATGACGCCCAGGTCTTCCTCCACTACCAGCTAGTAGAGTTATCTCTTCCTCACTAACTCTCTGCTCATCCTCCTGGTCCCAGAAACAAAGTTCCCCTTTCTTCCCCAAAGTTTAGGCTTTGAGACAATTGTTCTGATCTTGATGGTGCTATAGAAAGCCCTAGCCCCTGGACTGAAAGTTCAGCATGGATTTCCATCTGTGGGTAGCCATCATTCTGAGTCATTACATTCCGTGTATCTGGAATCTTTCATCACAGGTCATACCATGGGATCCCCACCACCTTCCCCACTCCCTCCCCATACCTGCAAAAAAGACCCTATTAGGTCAATTCTACCAATCCACTTTTCTCACCAGCTGCTCCAAAATATATCCAATCCCTGTCTTCCTGTCTTCCACTGCCTGTATCCCGGGCCTGGTTGACCCCCTATTCCCAGGTGTAGTCAAAGGGCCCATTGTCTCTGTGGATTATGGGAAATGCCTTACTTCCTCCCTGCTCATGGACTTGTCACTGTTAATAGGTTCAATATTTGATTATCCACAGATGGAAATGTATTTCTAGAAACAAAGCACGCTGAATGACTCTTGGTTGGAATTGGTTTTCCAAGTCACCCTAAGTCCCTGTAGTAATTCAGGCAAAGTAAATTAGGCTGAACCTAAAAGCAGTCAGTCCTTAGGATTGGTGTAGGCCTGCAAAGAGTGTGAGCTGGGTATGCCCTGAGGATTGATCAATAATTACACTTATGTAGTACTTAGAGTTTACACAATGATTTTTATCATAATGGCTTTGTGATTGGGGATGACGGAGTGAGGGAAGTCAAGTGTCAAGGCATGGCCTGTAATTTTCATTGATGAAAATTCTAGATATGGAAACTCCCTGAGAGATAAATGGTATCATTAATATTATACCATTTTATAGGTAAAGCCAATGAGGTTAAATGACTTGTATATGGATACAGAGCTCAAGAGTACACCAGATAAAACTTGAGCCCAAGTTACAGCATCATAGACTCAGAGCAAGAAGGGGCCAACTCTTTCAATGTGCTGATGAAGATACGGTACTGCAAGAGAAAGGTAAAGAAGCTAAGCCAAGGTCACATAGCTAGGAAGGAGCAGAGCCAGGATTCCAACCTGGTCCTCTGACTCCAAATACAACACAACTTTCACAGATCACATTGATTTCTCAAAATCTAAGCTACAAAATACATTGCAAGATGTTGGGTTTATTTTCTCAGGGTCCTGTAGCTCTCCTTTTCCTAAAACAGGGTTAGGAATCAACTAATCAGCAACTATTTATGAAGCTAAATAGTCCCTCCCCTAAAAGAAATTACTTTCCAATGTAGGATACAAGATGTACATATAAAAACCTACATAAAATATACAAAATGTATATATTACACAGACATAATATATACATTACATATGCATATACAAGATGGTAATGAGAGGGAGCAAATTTAACTAGGGAGAATCGGAAAATGTAGATTTGTAGAAGGAGGCACTTAAGTTGAGTCTTGAAGGAACCCCGGGATTCCAAGAGGAGGAAGTAAGGAGAGAATTCACTCCAGGAATGAAGGACAGCTGGTCCAAAGGCAGTCCTGCCTTTGAGATGGAGATAGAATAATAAAATGGTCTTGCTGGACCTCACAGTATGAAAAGAGGCGTAAAGTATAAGAAGGCAGAAGAGAAGGGAATAAGCATTTATGTAGTATTTACTATGTGCCAGGCACTATGGTGGGTGCTTTTTACAAATATTATTTCATTTGATCATCACAACAAGAGGTAGGTGTTGTTATAATCCCCACATGAGGGAACTGAGGCAAAGAGAGGTTAAATGACTCACCCAGAGTCACATAGCTAATAAGTATCTGAGGCTGAATTTAAAGTCAGGTCCTCCTGAGTGCTGGAGGCAGGAAGATATGCTAAATGACCTCTTATGACTTCTTCCAGTCCTATGATTCTAGGATACTTAAGAAGGGGAAACAGTGTGGTTGAAGGAATGGAAAACAAACCAGTGACAATAAAAACTTGTTCCAGAAAGCAATTCCAAGCAGCAGAGTATTTGAAGCTTGTTTTCCAGGAAATTCATTCAGAGAAGCCTAATTACAGTACATTTTAGCTAAATTCCTCTTCTCTCAAGTAAACCACTGTAATGCTATAAGGAGCCTGTGGACAAAGGAAGCAAAATCTTCTTATGGTAGGCAAACATCTGATTTTCCCAGATGAGCCCTGTGTCCCTGACTGAAAGCCAAGTAGGATTCCAAGACTGTCTTTTCAGAACTGTCCCCCAGTACAGATGCTATACCCACCTTCCTTATGTAGTGCAAAGTGCCTATGGGCTGCAGCAGAGCCAGATGCCAGATAGATAGACATATGCCAGAAGGTCAAAAATCCAGGACAGAGAGACAAGATAGTCAATAGGAGCCTTTAAAAAATTGAGGGGAGGGAAGGGCTCTGGAGTGGTAAATTCAGTGAGGGGAACTTTCAGGATGGAAACTCCCCCCATAAATACAAGTTGCATAAGTCACTCCCATGTTCACATAGCTAATATATGTCAGAGGCAGTACATGAATGGCCCTTCCTGAATCCCCAATGTTAGCTCACTATCCATTACATCAGGGGCTCTCAACCTGGGCTATGCGTACAAGGAGATACAAGAAATTGTGAAATGGGTGTACAGAATATGAGGCGAATATATGTATTATCACATTGAAATATTCCATAAGTAAGGTATGCATACTACACATTTCCTGACAGAGAGGTGAAATACTCAAGATGAGATATATTTCCAGAAATGTCTGAAAGCATTTATTAAGGACTTAACTATATGTCAGGCATTGTGCTAAGGTGCTAGAATGTAGGAATTTGTTTTGCTTGGCTATGCATATTTGTTGCAAGGGTTTTGTTTTTCTTTTTTATTTGGGGCTGGTGAGGGTGATCAAGAGAGGACCCAGGGATAGGGCAACTGAAAAAGAGAAAAGAAAAAGACAGTCATTGAAGCATTTTTTAATACACAGAAGAGAATAGGAGGAAGACCAGAAAGTAATCACATGCTGATTTTATTACATATTTTTAAAAAAAAACTATATACAACAGAGACCTACAGTTTAATGTACAATTCTCTTTTCTTATTCTCATACGTAGATGGAAATGCCCATTTTATTTGGTGTTAAATTTAGAATAAAATATAAATTTAAAAAGAGAAAAATGCCAAAAGTAGTACTTTTAACAAAAAGATGTTATGTATCAAATGGTTTTCTTTGTGAAAATTGATCTCTTATTTTATTTCTTATATGCATATGTATGGCAAAGTCTAGAATTTGTTTCTTTTACTGAAAGCCAAGGAGGGAGGTACCTTGTCAGTATTAGGTTTGTCTTATTAGTCTCAGAAACAACATGGTGCAGTGCAAGTAGCTTCTAACCTTCCTAGCATTATTTGACAAATCATCTCCTATCATCAATATGCAATTACCATCCATTAAATTTTACTAAGATGATGTTATTGACTGAGACAATACAGTAAGAACTAAAGTAGAAAAATGTCCCCACAAACTGGGACACACTCTCCTTTCTGTACCTCAGTTACTGGATGGTATACACTAAAACAAGGGGTTATCTACAAGCTTTCCTCCCACCAAGTTCACTTCTAAAGGCAGAAGAGTCAATAGACAAGTTGCTTTCTTGGCAACATTTCAAAACCCTTATGGGAAGGGAAAGTATGGCAGCAAAAGCTTATGCCAGTTCTTCCTTGTTCAACACCAGGGAAGAGAGAGTCTGATTTTCTCCATTGGACCCTTTCATGTGTACTCTCCTTTCTGGTTCAGCAACCAATTAAAAGACTTTTCCCCCTTATACAGTAAACAGAAACGAAACAGTCAAAGGAGACCTGTGCATGCTCTGAATTGAAGGGAAGGCTCCTCAAATGCTTGTTATCACATACTTCCAGAAACAGGTTCACCAAATCCCTAACTTAGATTGGCAGCAAACAGAGCCCCCTGCATACGCTGGAAGGACTGAGTTCCCATTGGCCAGGTCCCTCATTTTACTTCCTTCTTTCTTTTTTTTACAGCAAATTTTCACATAAATTATTTCTTTAGAGCTTCATCAAAAAAAAAAAAAAACCCAACCTTATAAAGTAGGCATTATTATCTCCACTTTACAGATGAGGAAAGTGAGTCTCAGAACTGAGCAAAATGATTTGTCCAGCCATTGGGCTAATAAGTAGGAGTGAAAATGTCACCCAAGACTTCTGACTCATAGCCCAGTACTCTTGTCATTTATCCCTCGTGCCTTTCTAACAAATCGAGATAGGAAGTGATAATTCAGGGCTTCTTAAACTTTTTTCCACTCTCAATCCCTTCAGCACTTCAGTCCGACGTTTGGGACCCACAGTTTAAGAAGCGCTGAATATGCAACATGAATGACTCCTACAATAAGTGTTACAGGAGTTTGGAGGAGAAAGAAATCATTTTGTGGCATAGTAAAAAGAGTCCTGAACCTGGAATCAGGAGAACCAATTTTGATTCTCACCTTTAACACTTATTAGCTGCGTGACTTTGGTCAAGCTTTAGCTCTCCCTGAACCTCGTACTCTTCAGTAGCAAAATGTAGCTAATAATATTTATACTCTATGATATGATATAATATGATATGATTACTATAATGTAATACACTCCGTGCTATGGGATTGTTCTGAAAAAACAACAACATACCTTGTTAACTTTAAAAGTATTATATAAATGTTAGTTGATATTAAGGTGGTCAAGGAAAGAGGTGAAACTAGAGAAGAGCTTGGCCAGAACAGGGTTAGGCTTTGGTGGAGTGGCAAAGGATGAAAACAGGCATCCCAGGCCAGAAGAATAGAAGGAGTAAAGGTCAGAGATAAGACTCCCTGCAAGAATTTGTGAGTAGCGAGAGACGAATCACTCCCCAACTGATAAATTGTCAAAGGACAGATTCAGAAGAATAGATGCAAATGATCAACCACTACATTAGAAATGTTTCAAATCACTATCAACAAGAGAAATACAATTTAAGATAATTCTGAGGTTTCATCTCAAATCCATCAAAATAGCAAAGATGATTTAAAAAAACACCCAGAAACCATAACCTATTTATATAGGCTATAGGAGTACAGACACACCAATACACTGTTGAAAGAGCTGTGAATTGGTCCAATCATTCTGGAAAGCAATTTGGTACTATGTGAGAAAAACTGATATATTCACACCTTTTTGACCTGGTGATCCCACTTCCAAAAACACAACTCAAGGAGCTCAGTCAGAAAAGATTCATGTAGACCAAAATATTCATAGCAGCACAGTTTGAGGTAGCAAAGAAGTAGGGCCAAAGTGGGTCCTCGCCAAAATGGCTGAGTATATTTTGGTAAAGTATTATTGTTTGTCCTTTGTTCTCAAAGAGGTCTGTGACATCAGGGAGGCAATGCCATGACATGCAAATGAATTGGATTTAAGTGAGACAGGGCTGTGCAAATTCAACAGTCTCAGTCTCTCCTCCTGAGCCATCTGGGTTCAGTTGCGAGATATAGATCAGGAAGACTGGAGATTGCCCTGGATCCATTGGGAGATCTTGGCCTTTTTAAGCTAAGGTCTTTCCCAGATCTCAGTCTGAGGCAACACCCATTCGATGATTAAGGCTAGCCAAGAAATGAGCCTCTTTTACCTAATCAAAAAAAAATCAATCTGGGAGGGGAAGATCCTCAGGGTTTCTGGCCAAAACAGAAACAATTGCTATTTACACTCACTCTGAGCCACCACCACCCAAATGAGACTTGAGCTGGGACCTATTGTTGGCCAATCAATGACAGCCAGAGAGATCTGGGTTTAAGGCATGGTCCTTAAGAAAAAGAAATCTAGCCTGTAAACCCCAAGATATCTTGCGAGGTTTCAGCAATCAAAATTTATATTCCTTTGGGCAGAGCACTGGCAGGTAAGGGTATGATTCCCTAGGTGGACAGAGGGAGAGGAGGGAGGGATAGGAAGGAGGGAGGGAGGGAAAGGAAGGAGGGAGCTGCACTGCCCAACTGGAACTGGCCAGTTGGGTCCCCAGTGGAGCAGTTACTAACAGTCACAGATTGTTGACTGTCTTTCGTTCTTGAAGAGGACCATGACATCAGGAAGGTGATGTCATGACTTAACAAGTGAATTAGATTTAAGTGAGGCAGGGCTGTGCAAAGTCACCACAGCCTCAGTTTCTCCTCTGGAACATCTGGGTCCAGTGGCAAGATATAGATCAGGAAGACTGGAGATGGCCACCTAGTATGGTATATGAATGGGATGAAATATTATGTCATAAATATTAGGAATTCTGAGAAACATAGGAAGACTTGTAAGATACGCTGCTGGGGGAAGAAAGCAGTAATAATGGAGGGAAAATGGGATCTGAATTCTAATCTCAGCTCTGCTATGTACTACCTTCATGATCACCTTAAGCAAATTTCTTGCTGTTCTCATTCTGGAAGACTCCTCTGCCCCTGAGGCCTCTTTCTCGGATTGGTCGTTTTCTCCCAGAACCTCCATTTTAAGGAAGAGACCTCTAGGACAGCCACGTCCATCCACTCTTTCGTTCCTCTCTGGGTCCCACTCCTGACTCTCTAGACTTCTTTTTCCATCATGTCCCTACATGGGTAACTCCTCCTTCTCCCAACCCACTTTCGGAAGGGACTGTCTTTTTTTTTTCTTTTGTGTCCCCAGTGCTTAGAACAATGCCTGGAATACATTAAGTACTTCATAAAAACTTGTTGACTTAACTTAACCCTTGACCTCAGTTTCCAAATCTATAGGAGGCAGTTGTAAAATTACCCCTCAGGTCCCTTCAAGATCTAAATCTGTGTGTCTGTGTGTGTGTGTGTGCGTGTGTGTGTGTGTGTGTATGTGTATGTGTGTGTATGCACGAAAGGAGTCTTGACAATGAGTTAGGCTGAAGCTTTGATGATTTTTCTTTACTTTGTTCTAAAAGAGAATAATATAAAATGGACACCTGGGAGTGGTTCAAATTAACAACCTAAACAAAATAAACAGCTGCATCCAAGGGGAGAAAAGAGTTCTCTGCTTTAGGCCAGATATTCCACTTCCACTTTAACATTTGTGCAATATGGCTGAAAAGGAAGGTGGCATTTGAAGGGGTGGGAACTCTACTCCCCTACTTTGTTGAACACATATTACCAATTAATTGGTCATTTCTGCTTGAGTTTTCAACTCAATTGGAAATGTTTCAAGGTTAATGAAACTATTGCACTTGAATGGACTCCAGAGAAGAAAAAAGGGAAAGAGAAATGACAAAGGTAACCCTTATCTGCAGGGAACCTATCCAAGTAATAGAATTGGGGGGGGTGAAGTGGGGGAAGGAGAATAAGAAGGAAGTTGGTCGCTCAGATTTCTTTCTTTCTTTTTTTTTTTAACGATAATGACAACAATTATATTTCTCCATCTGGAATCCATTAGCTGTGATTATGATGGCTGACTCTTCTATCCTTATTACTATCTGGATTAGCTAACCCCATTAGGAATGGCATCCTTCCTCAGCCCTCTCTGCAAACACAGTTAGATGACTTCCTGTCATCCAAGCAGGGTCTCCCTCTTTCCCGTATTCATGCTCCATTGGAAACTACCTCACCCTGGCTCCATTACAAGAGTCCAATAGGTTCCCATGCCCAAGGGACCTGCCTTTGCAGGTGTTTAAGGGAAGGAGAGGGGGGAAGGGGCAGAAGGAGAGCCAGCTGATCTGTTTGGTAATGAATCTTGCCTTCTCTCAATCAAGCCCATGGCATGGTGCCTGTGTCTTGCAGGTGTTCTGAGAGGTCTGCAATCATCTTGGCCCTGTTACTTCATCACTTCATACGGCCAGCAGAGAAAATAAAGAGAGAATATTAAAGCAGGAGTTAGGATGGGGTCAGGAAAGTCCGATAGAGACATATGGGACCCTGAGTGGAAGGCTTGATCACTTCAATCCAGTTCATTGCTTTGTAGAATGTTCTTATTCTCCAGCTGCCTCTAAGCTAGGAGTCAACAAGTGGCCGCTATGGGGGCTCTCTTTGGCAAGAAACTCTGAGAAAGTCATTAAGATTCTTGGATTGGGGGCTTTCCTCTCCCCACCCTTAACAGCCCCATTTCTATTTCTCCCTGGTGGCCTTGTTCCCCCTCCCCATCCCATTTAGAATCCAAAAATCATAGTTCAGGAAGGGGCCTCAGAGGTAGCTTGTCCAACTGTCTCATTTGGCCAATAAGGAAACTGAGTCAATTTACACAATAACCAAAATAATGTAAAGGGAAACAACATTGAAAGACATCAGAACGCTAATCTAACTAGGCACCAATCTTGACTTCAGTATGCCTCCTTCGCTTAGGAGAAAGGTGGCGGGCTATAGGTGTGTGGAATGAGTCATATGTTGCCAGATGTGACCAATTTATTGATTTACTTTGCTTAGCTATATTTCTCTGTTATGAGAGCTTTCAATTGGATGAGGGGGAAGTAAGTTGGGAAGTGACAATAATGAGAAGGAGAAGGAGAAGAAGAAGAAGGAGAAGAAGGAGAAGAAGAAGACTCAACAAAGCACTTATTTAAAAAGAAAAAAACCTGACTTACCCTAGGGCTCCCTTCTAGTTGATGGCAGATCTGAGACCAAAACTCAAGTCTATGTATTGTTATTTCATCACTGTGGGGACCTGAGGCCTTCTGAGCTTTCCACAAAGGGAAATAGACCAGGAAGTAATATTGCCCTGATTCTCTTTAGGAGAAAAAAGATAAAAAAACTAAAATGTTGTGAGCATGCTCTAGTACGGAAAGTAATGTGATAAAGTAGAAGGTAAACAATCTGTATGATGAATTTTTTAAAATAATTAAACACTTACTATGTTCCAGGCACTGTGCTATTGAGCATACAAATACAAAAAAAACAAAAACAAAAAAACAGGACAGTATCTGCCCTCAAGGAGCTTACTTCCTAATGGTGGAAGGCAATACATACATACAAAGGAATGGTAGCCAGGAAGAATGTTCATCCTTTCCCAGAGCAGTATTATTGATTTAGTAGATGAAGTTAGTAGATAGTGTCAACGCATGGCATGAAGAAGGCTGGAAAACAAAATGGTAGATCTGAGTCTGAGCTGAATATGGAAAACTCTTGCCAATCAGAGTCCCAGAATGGGAGTCTGAGCGCTAGGTCATGTATACATCTAGGCCTGCAGGATTGAGTGGGCCTCCACATCCTTCTGCTTCTTGGAGAGTTGTTTTACATGGAATTAGGGCCATTGATGGCTGCCATTAGAATTGACTTTCCTACAGGTGTCAGTGGGTAATTGGCAGCTGCCATTCAATAGGAACTAATGCGTTTGCATGAGGTAGAACAGAATCTAGGTCTTCTGAGGCCATTACTGTAGCAGCCCAAGACTCTATGGGCCAGTGACTGAAGTGATCAAAGGCCAGCATTGTGGAAGCAATGCAGATTCTGAAATAGCAACAAGGACTGAGTTCTGAATCTTGCGGTAATTGAGAAACCTGTTTGGCCAGTGAACAAGGAGAAGTTGATTCCCTCGCTGCACACTGATCCAGAACTGGGGTCTTGGATATATATATATATAATCTCATCTTTGATTCCTTTTTCTTGAGCTGCAAGAAATTCCTTTTATCACCTCTCCCCTCTCCTCTTCACCAACCCCCCCCAAAAAAAGATCTGGGAAGGCAAAAAGAAGGAAGTTCAGATGATGAATAGAGACAAATGTTTCCTTGTAGACACGCTTAACTTTTCCCCTATGTCAAATAAACATTATGATCACAATATTTGAGTGCCTGAGTCTTGTGAATGTGGGTGGCCATGACCAAAGTGAGGAGAGCCAAGGTACAGTGTCCTATAGACTTCATATTTTTCAAATTGTGAGTATTTCATTTTATCCCCCAAATAACTCTAAACCCAGTCACTGTGGGTTTGCACTTAGTGCTGCTACCAGTGCTGCCACTATTTGGGGGAAGGGGCCAGAGTCAACCAATCTTGATTTCTCTCCTGGCTCTGCTTCTGACTGTCCAGACTTCACTACCAGCTGCCATCTCACTCATGAATTCCCCTCAGCTCCAAAACATCCCTGTGCCCCTTCAGTCCTGGGACCTTCATTTTGGGAAGCAGCCCAGGCTGACCATCTTTTATTTCTTTCCTGGCTCTGCTTCTGACTTTCTGGCCTTTGCAACAATGCCACCACATAGGCACCTTGCCTCAAACCCCCTCACTTTTCAACTCCCTTTTATGTGTTATCTTTCCCCATTAAAATGTAAGCTCCTAGAGGGCTGATACTGTCATCCTTTTTGTTTATACTTGTATCCCCAGTACTTAGCACAATTACCTAGCACATAATAAGCACTTAATAAATGGGTATTGATTAACTGACTGACTGACTGCTGGCTCTGTGAGAGTGAGGTTGCATAGGCATTTTTAAGCTATTCACCCTCTAGTGGCCAGTTGGGATGCTATGGTCTTTCAGAAGGTTAGCCTATGTCTATGGACCTGGTAGCTCTAGAGTGTTACCTGGTGAGCAACTCAGATATTGCACTCCCTTGCTGGATAATTTCAATATTGTCATGCTGTCATACTACTGGCTTTAGGAAGGAAGTATACGAGCTAATTTGTATAGTTTACTCTGAAAATAGCCACAAGTAATCACAAATGTCACAGCAGCTATTTATAAAATGTCAAATGTGGACTCCTAGTCTACTGCTCTTTCCAAAACACTATTCTCTCTCTGTCTCTCTGTCTCTCTGTCTCTCTCTCTCTGTCTCTCTCTGTCTCTCTCTGTCTCTCTCTCACAGACACACACACACACACACACACTCACACACACACACACACACACACACACACACACCAGCTAGAAAATGTCAAGTCCACATTCCAATCACGAGTGCTGCAAGTCTCAACCACAAATTCTTCATAGACAAGTTTCAGTGACCTTCTCACCTAACTTAATGTAACCTGTATCTTTGGTGAAGATGGTCTTGCTTTAAAATCTCTTTTTTGATGAGAAAGGCCATGATGATAATGATTAAAGCTGAGCATCTTATGATGTCCAGATAAAATCATATGAATTTTTGTGGAGATATTTGGGTCCTGACACCAAAAATAATGACACCTTGATTCATGCCTGTTAGGAAAGTATTAATACCTTTATTATCAAGCATGTGTTATATTAGCTAAGACCAGACCATCTATGTACACCTCTTGTGTCAAAAACATGATAGACCTAGGTACACTTGGGAGATTTCTGACCTCTCTCTAGCTCATCTACCTTCCTTATAAGCACTTAGGATCACAAACTATCAAACATAGAATAGATTTGTTTAACAATTAAGAGCACAAAAACAGCCTGAGTCCATTGACAATGAAAACATTGTCCTTTCTAGTGGGTCTCTATCTTCCCAAAGGAACTTATACAGAACTCCTAGCGTATAGTACTACCCTGGATAAACCTCTTCCTCTTTCCCCAAGGAAAAATAACTTGGATTACTAGATTGCCAAACACTATTCCCTCCACCCACACACACAATTGTGGGCATCTGCCTCCCCAGGGACAATACAGTCCTTGAGACTTGCAGTACTATCCTGGATCCCTCTTATCCCTACCCCTTACAAAGGGAAAGAGTGCAGGCTTTCAAAAAGTAGCAAAGGAGCAAATAGACTTTTCACATTTTAGACACTCACAGTCTGCATGACATTACAGTATTATTCAGAATGAGGCCACAGTTTGGATTGATTTCTGCCCATCAGTACTCAGACTCTTCCTCCCATCACTGCTCTGACCCCCAATCATCCTGGGCTCCCCCTCCCTCCCATCAATGCTCCGTCACTCCACTGCTGCTGTCATCTGTTCTTAGCAGGTGCTACAGTCTGTCTCATAGCTCATAGCAGGTCAGGTCTCTTCCCCAAGATGCTCATTGTCCATAGCTACTGGCTGCTCATCATCATGTCTCTTTTTACCATTGCCAAAGCTTCCCACTGTTTTCCCTCTTTCCCAAGATACAGTGCCAGCTCTCCAGCAGCTTGACCATAGAGGGATTACCCTGGAAGTGTAATCCGTATTACATCTCTTTCAAAATGAAATAGCCAGGACCAAAAGCTTCTGAGCTATTTGAAAATTTCCAGCTCTTTCAGGAAGGCTCAAGGTCAGAATGCCTGTGAGTCATTTCAGGCGTTCTGCTCTTTTATTGGGGTCCTACAGCCCTTCCCTCCACACAAAGGATCTCCTTTAGTGACTGTAAGAATCTCTATCCCTCTCTGCTTCATTCAAAAGTCCTCATTTCCCACTCCCAGCCAAATTAGGGCACAGTCCAATTCATTTCTTCTCTTTCCCTAGCATACAAGCAGTGTGCCTCCCACTGAGTCTCTTTGGGGCTGGGAAAGGTATTAATGCCCCCTTTTTATTCATTGATGTTTCCCATCCTCCTCTTCCTTAGCTCATCCAAGCTATGCAAAGTACCCCAGGGATTTTCTGTACCATTTAAAAGAAGACATCTATGACTCTGAGGAGGAGGGTTAACTCTGACACAGTAGTGAGGATTCATGTCCTTAATACAACTTCAAAGGTCACAAAGCCAGGGAAGAGAGGCTGAAAGTGGGAATGGTCTGGGTGGCTATGGTGGGCTGTTCACATAAGTTCTCCCAGCCAGGACCAAGATTCTGATCTTGAAATGTGGAAGTTTTTATATGAAGATGATGAAGTCAAGTCAACCAGTCAATCCATCAAACGTTTATAAAGCACCTAACTATATTTGAGGCACTGAACTAAATCCTGGGGATACAAAGAAAGCCAAAAGCAATCCCTCCCTTCAATGATCTCATAATCTAGAACTAAATAGGCTTTAAAATATTCTTTTAATTTCCATTAATTTAAAACCACAAATAGATCCACATAAACCATTCTGGGAATATCCATGAAAGCATTTAACATATAATTAATCAGCATGTTTTAAATTTGTAACAATATATTCACCCAATAAACTTTAAAGTTTCTCCACTTGACTTAATATCTGCCCTCCAGAAGCTTGCAATCTAGGAAAGGAACTCAGAGCCACAACTCTGAGTCCTTTGGGGACTTAATATTTCATCGTATTCATATTAACTGAAATAATATATGTAAAATATTTTTCAAATCTGAAAGCTCTACATAAATGTCTAGAGGTGCAGCACTTATCCACACAGATGCTCAGAGGGCAAATCACATAGCTTACAAACCTGGTTAGAGTTATATGTACATGGTTGTTTGCCTGTCGTTTCCCCACATTAAAACATAAGCTTTCCAGGGGCAAGGACTATTTTCACCTTTCTTTGTGTTCCTAGTGCTTATCACAATGACTGGAAACACAGTAGGCACTTAATAAATGCCTGTTGACTTGACTTGACATTTGTGAAGCCCTCAGAATTCAAGCAGACATAATGTTGACCCATAACAACTTATTAACATTTTTAACAGATGTCACCATACTGGATATTTCTATTTGCCAAACTACATAAACAGAAAACCTCTCAACATATAGAGGCACAGAAGATGTCAAAACCATGATTTAGTGCAGACCATCTTCATCATCCTGTCTACCCCAAAGATGCTTTTAGTGGATCTACAGATGAGCTTACATCTCATTACTTTAAAACAACTATCCAAAAAAAAAAAGCATTCATTTTACCCACCTGTGCAGCAGTCTGCTGAAAGTCAAACATAAAAGAACTTAGTAGGCTAGCAACTTATCCCTGGTCCTCAGACCATTTTTTTCTAAATTCTGTTGAACATAAGATGAGAAGAACAAACATAACAATAACAAAAATAATAATGATGTTTATGATAACGATAAATCACACACATATTGATATACGTACATATCTATATAGATACAGATATACACACACACAGACATATAACAGAGGCAAACAAATCACTTTCCTCATAACAATTCTCTTAAATAGGTGGTACAAGAATTTTTCTTCACATTTTACAAGAAAGGAAACTGAGGTGCAGGGAGGTAACTTTTCCGTGGTCATGCAGCTAGCAAGTATCCTATTTGGGATTTGAACCCAAATCTCCCAATTCTAAGACCAGAACTCTTGGCACTATATACCAAAGTACCCAAGTGACTCTTCAATTGGTGGGATGTGTCCAGAAGATGGTTTCTGAGCTGATATATTTCGATATCTCTTCAGATCTCACCCCCTCCAATTATTCTGATAGATCTGTCTGCATTTCCCCTAAAAGGATCAAGGATGGCCACTTGCAAAGCAACTGAAAATAGCAAAGGTAGCTATTTCTCACTATATCTATGTCTATACAACATCCAACTAATCATTTGAAAAAGGGGAGGGGGAAAACTGTCAGTCAATGAGCAAGCGTTGTGTCCTGCTGCCGATTAACCTTGATGGAATCTTTTCCCAGTTCAATTGGTTATTCAGCCAGTTGTTTTTTGACGTTGAAGCATTATAACCTCCATTGGGTATACTCTCAATTTCCTTGGGTCTGCATTGCAAACACCTTTTCTATGGTGCGGAGATCAGAGAGGAAGTTGTTTCTTCCGGATGCTCCAAGAATCAAAACTTCATTGTTATTTCATTTCATAGGGGGAGAGTATTTCTACTGTAACCCTATGTTGCTTCCCAGAGGACACTCCCACTTTAAAAACACACTACACAAAGTCAACCTGCCCTAAAGGAATCTCAGGGCCTTATCTCCCCGTTCCTCATTACTATCCCAGTACTTTGGGAAAAGAGTACTGGATTTGAAGTCAGAGGACCTGAGTTCAAATCTTACTTCTGCTATTTACTACCTATTTGACCTTGGGCCCATTATTTAATCTTTCTAGGCCTCAGTTTCATATCTGCAAAAAGAAAGAGTTTTTACTAGATGACTTCTGAGGTTACCTCCCTCTCTAGTCTATACTTATGAAGTGATGAAAACCCCCATTCCTTTGATGAATATTCTCTGTTAACTATCCCCAAGGAAATACCATCCCTTATGTGTTCCATCTTACCATAGTGTCCCAAAACTGTTCCTTTGGGACATTCTTGATTTCTCACAATCAACTCAAACCTCTCAATCCCAACTTATCAGGAGAAATATAGTGTTGAGGCAGCTAGGTGGAACAGTGGATAGAGTACTGGTTCTGGAGTCACGAGGACCAGAGTTCAAATCCAGCCTCAGATACATGATACTTACTAGCTGTGTGACCCTGAGCAAATCATTTAACCTCAAGTGCCTCACCAAAAAAAAATAATAATAATAATAATAAAGAAATGTAGTGTAGTATAGGGGAGGGGAATGATGAATTGGGAGCCAGAGGACCTGGTTCAAATCCCAATTCTACCACTTACTACTTATATGACATTAGTAAGTTATTTCCTCTCTCTGAGACTCAGTTTTCCCCTCTGTAAAATGAAGGAATTGGATAGATGGCCTCTGAATGAGTCTAATGATGGAGTTTCTGACACTTGGCAAGTGGATAGGGAGCTAGCTACTTGTGGGGCAGAGAGCCTTCCAGAGATTGCTCAGACCAACCCAGCCCACCCCCGAGCAGCTGAATCACTCCAATAACTACTTGTTAATTTGTTATCTCAATTAAGCCCAAGGAGGGGAAAGCATTATGAAGACCTACCTTAAAAGTCAAGTTAGAGCCCACCATGAAGACGCCATTTTTCCAACTTGGGGGATGTCAGAGAGGCAGGTTGCAATGGGGAAACATGAAAGGCTACAAAGTCCTCCCTAAAAGGAGGAGAAAATGCCTTAAATGGTGTGTCACTTAGACACCGCACTATGTGTCAATGTTCATTGAACATTTGGGGCACCAATTTAGGCTGGTTGATGTCTTATAGGTTTGCTTGGGTAGGCTCAGAACTTTGAAACTATTCCCCTTTGTGCTTTGATTACACATTCATTCTGACTTGAAAAAGGATTATGTTGTAATAAGCCACACTCTCCCAGCAGCCGAGTTGTAGCTGTTTCCATCTGTAATGATTGTTTAATGACTATTTAAAAAGTGCCGCCTGAGGTCTTCTAATCACCCAATTTTTATTAAGCTCTCAAGGAAATCACACAGGTACCAAATTACCTAATTGGCAGAGAAGTCTGAAGAAGGCTAAGGCTTCTTCTGAAAAGGAAAAAAAAAGTCTAGGGGCTTCTTGTTTGGGGTTTCCCCCAAAAAGACAGAGGTATTAAGTGGCAGTCAGGATTCAAACCGAGGTCATTTAGTTCCAAATTCAGTGCTTTTTCCACTATAGAGTACTATGAAGGGTGAAGGAGAAAGATTTCTCAGTGAACAGTAAGAGAGGAACTGCCCAAGGGTCTTCTTCATGCACCCCCCTTCGCATTCCCAATAAAATCCCATAATGTTTAGCCAACCTCCTTCCCACCAGGGCACGAAGATTACTTGGTCAATTTCACTTAGGTGCTATTTAATAGTTGAAAAGTAATCTTCCCCCCATCACCCCTGGTCCATCCCCTTCCCCTTTCATGCACAGATGTAATATGCCTCACCTGAGTGAGTTCTGAATGCTCTAAGGCTCATTCACTCAGACACATCTTTAGAGAGACTACTTATGTGTTCTCATTTATACAGTGACTAAGGTTTGCAAAGAACTTGATATATTTTAAATCGTTTGATGCTCACAATGACCCTATATGGTACATGCTATAATTACCTCTGTTTTACAGATGAGGAAACTGAGGCTGAGAGGTTACCAGGGTCACGTAGTTAGTAAGTATCTGAATCTGAATTTAAACTCAGGTCCACCTGACTCTTCTGTCCTCTTCACCACCTACCTGCCTTGAGAATTCCTCAAAATGGCGTAAGTAAAAAGTCAGTTAGGAATCTGGGGAAAGGTGAACTTCATTTGTGACTAAAAAGAATACTGGGATTCCCCTCTTGTTCTGGTTTCTCAGTAGTTTAAATCTTAAACTTTTTCCACTCGAGACCCCTTTTCGAGTTTCAGCAGCCTTGTTGGCATTGAGTGACCTGAGGACAGGCACAGTGCAAAGTGCACATGCTTTGTATTCAGAACCAAGGCTGCAGAGAAATATAGGAGTGCAACATGGGCAAACACTGCCAGAAACATCTCTGATTCATTAAGAATTTGATTTTTGAATTAATTTTTGGTCATTGCTTGCTCTGAAACCTTTTACTGTTGCCAAATTTTTCAAGACCCCGTATGTGGTCGCAGCCCACAGTTTAAGAAGCTCTGGTTTAGATTGAAGTAGATCCACATAGAACCATGCTGGGTGTATCCATGAAAGCATTTAATATGCCATCAATTAATCAATCAATCCAACAGCTTTTATTACATGCCAGGTAATGTTCAGTAGTGGGGAAATGAGGACAAAAATGAAAAGTCTTTGCCCTAAAGAAACTTACATTCTAACATATTGACTGATGAAGCATAGGATTGTCTCGTGGAGTTTCCTAATTCCATCAATAACTTCAGGGTGATGGGAATAACAACTTTCCAATTTTAGAGTTAGAAAAAATAAATCTCAAACCAACTAAAGAATGGAGTCAGCTAGATGGAGGTCAACAATGATTAGCTATACCCTGTGGATGGAGCCCTGTACTAGGGCACTGTTGTAAAATACTATACCTAAGAGATATTGTATCTGCCAACCAAGATCTTGGGGAGAAAGTGAGATGAGGAGAGAATTACTTAGATTTAGATGTATCTCAATTTCATCCCTGTGAGTGTTCCTTCCACCAACATAGATTGCAACCCAGTCACACTGCCTCCTGTGCAATTCTGGTCCACATCTTTTTATAAGTCCTCCATAGAGGATCCACTCAATGTACTGGGGGCATTTCTCTGGTTATTTATACCTCTGCAGGTATCAGTATTGACACTCGGGCTATCCATCTGTTGTGTTTCTCATTTTGTAGTCATTCATGTTGTTGATAATGTTTTTATCCCACTTCTTGACCCCAAGGTACTTGAAAAAGATGAGGACATTAAAAATGTGAAAGAAGAAATGACCTGCCAGGAAAGTGTGCAACCAAAGTGAATAAGACCAGGCAGAAATGAAATGCTGAAGGGACCCTGAGTAGTGGAATTAGTATCTACCACCCACCCAGTGCACCGCATCATCTCACATCTGCACAATCACCTTCTGATTGGTCTCCCTGACACAAGTCTCTGGGTTCCACTCCAGGCCATCCCCTACTCAGCTGTCAAATTAATCTTTCTTAAGCTCAGGCCTGACTATGTCGTGATAGCCTGCCCCCCCACTATTTAGTAAATTCAAGGCTTCTTTTCACCTCCAGCATCAAATATAAAATCTTCTGTTTGGCATTCAAAGATCTTTATATCCTGTCCTTTCACCCCCTGTCTTACCTTTCCAATCTTACCTATTCTTCTTCCTCTGCAATCCAGAGACACTAGCTATTTCTCACACAGGATACTCCATCTCTTAGTGCTTTGCTTTTTTATTGCCTGCCCCTTTTGCCTGGAACTCTCTCCTTTCTTCCTTATCTCAATTTCCTGGATTTTCTGACCTCCTTCAAATCCCAGTTAAAGTTCCATTTCCTGACCCCTATCCTTGATCCCTTCCCTCTATAGCTTATCTCCAATTTATCCAGTATTTGTCTTGTTTGTAAATAGTTGTTTGCATGTTGTCTCTCCCATTAGACTTCAAGCTCCTTAAAATTGAGGGCTGGTTTTTTTGTTTGTTTTGTTTTTGTTTTTTTTTGCCTTTCTTTGTATCCCTAGCACTTAGTGCCTGTCGAGTTGTAGGTTTTTTACAAATACTTTTTGACTGATTGACTGTGACCGGGGAAGAGTTAGTTGGAGAAGATTAGGCAGCATTTGATTCCATGGTATCTCCTGGGAAGCACAGTAATCCTTCCCACTACCTATACTCTCTCCAATGCTTAGTCTTGAAGACAGCCCACAGGTCATCATAAATGCCTTGAAAACCTGTAAAGTCACAGAACCTCACTGGAATTCTCACCAGTAAAATCTACAAAAGCCAATCAAAACACGCAGAAAACCAGGAGACTCTGATTTGAGTTAGGATTAGGATAGCAAATTCATTGTATTATGAATTCCAAAGGAGCCATTTTGGAATCAGAATTCAATTTAAATCCCATCTCTGCCAGTTATTAACTATGCAACCAAGCATAGGTTCCTTCACCTCTCTGACATAATTTCTTCATTGTAAAACCAGGAAAGAGATCATCAAATTACTTTCCTTGATGATACTTTGTGGGAACAAAATTAGATAATGCATAGCCAAGTGTTTACTCATTTGATTTTGACAGGTTAGAATACTAAGCTGAACCTCTAATAAAATGAAATCGAATGGGAGTAAATGTGAAGACTCACATTTGATTTCAAAGCATCAACTTCACAAATATAAGAGAACAAGGATCACTAGAAAACAGTTGTTCTGAAAAAAAGTCCTGGGGAATTTAGCAGGCTTCAGGCTAAAGAGTCAACAACAAGGTATGGAAGCCAAATGCAATCTTGGGATGTATTAAGAGAGGACCACTGTCCAGGAATAGAAAGATGAGTGTCCCATCACACTGTGCCCTGTTCTGACCACATCTTCAGAACTGGGTTCAGTTTAAGTGCCTCATTTTAGGAAGGCTGAAAAGGGGCCAGAAGAAGGTCACTATGATGGTGAAGGCCCTTCAGTCCATAAGAAGTGGGGATAATTAACCTTGATAAGAGAACATGATTGCCATCTTCAAGAACAGGAAGGAATGTGCAAGAAGCATTAGGTTTTTTCTGCTTAGTACCAGAGGGTAGAACTAGGAGTAATGGGTTAAAGGTGCAAAGAAACAAAATCAGGCAGTGATTCTGTAATTAGGAATAGGGATCAGACCTATGATTTCATTGGTGCCATAGGAAATTCCCTGGTAAGGAAACTCCCTTTACCGATGCAGGATGATACCTTCTCTGTAATTTAGTCTTACTATGGCATTGAAAGGTTAAATGATTTTCCCAGAGTTGTTTAAGCAGTATATGTCAGAAGCTGGACTTCACTATTAATCTTCCTGGCTTCCAGGTCAGCTCTCTAACCACTATACTAAGATGTCTCTCATTAGTTTTTAATCATAGAACACTATACAACTACCTCTTCCACATCTCAGGGCTTAGGGTCCCAGTCCCTCTCCTCACCCTTCCCCATATCCCCCTACACACCCTCACACATCCCCACACCCCCCTCACAATATGGAAAATCCAGGTAAAAATGTTTGGCCCCCTTTCTTACCAGAGAAGAAGTCTGAATTATTATGGTATCGAAAGATAAAATATGTTGATGTTATACAATACTATGCATATATTTTATGCATTTCTGGGTCTCTAAACTTATTCTGTGTCATCTGCAGCTTACCACAAAACTCCCCAAAATTTCCCATTTAATTTCTTATGCTGACCCAAGGTATATCGAAACCAAGATGGGGAAAGTCATGATGTGGAAGGGATAATTGTATTAAGGCTTGATATAAGGGAAAAGTTCCTAAAATTCAAGCCATCCAAATGTAGAATGGCTCATCTTCTGAAGCCATGGGTTCCTCCTCATGAAAGGTCTTCAAACAAATGCTGGATGGCCATTTATCAAGTATGTTATAGAGAGGAGCTTTATTCAGGTACACGTTAACCTCTGAAGTCCCTTCCAACTTTGACATTCTATGATTCTGTAATTATAGAGTACTATGCCAATTGAGCTATTATTAGTTGGGTTTGAAGTACATCATGGAAATATTATATAGGATACATCCTGAGAATCTGGACTCTTCCTAGTTGACAGAACCTTTCTGGTCCCAGGTCACTCAGCCAGCTCTCCCACAAGTACTAAATACTGTCATTTGATGTTTAAGATCTTCATTGATTAAT
This sequence comes from Vombatus ursinus, assembly GCF_900497805.2. Taxonomy (NCBI): domain Eukaryota; kingdom Metazoa; phylum Chordata; class Mammalia; order Diprotodontia; family Vombatidae; genus Vombatus; species Vombatus ursinus. The sequence goes on from NW_020948983.1 coordinate 8,090,268, forward strand.
ACTGGAATACCCACAGCGTTCTAGACTTTGTGAACACAACTCGGGGGTCCTAATTGTTGCCCTCTTAGAAAATGATGCTCTAAAAAGAGTTGGCCCTGCATTGATCTTTTTTTCTCTAGAATAGATTTGATGGCATAGGAGATATAACTGCATTCAGAGAAAGAACTGATAAATAGAAATATTTATAGAATGATTTTGCATATATATGTATTATATATTATATATGCATATTTGTGTTTCTAATGGTAGTCTCTAGTGGGAGAGGGAGAAGAAAAAAGGGGAAAAGTTACATGATAATTTTAATATATATCTTAAAATTAGTAAGTTGCACATAATAGATTTGCAGTTTTACATGCAACCATCTTTATTTTCTATTCTACTATGTTATGGAAATGCTTGTTATATTTCTGAAGTTCAGAATAAACTAATTTTTAAAAAAAAGGATTCTTATGTACAGAAAAATAAAGAACTCTAGATTTGGAATCAGGAAAACTGAAGTTTGAATCAAGTCTCAGACACTATCAATTGTGTGAATTCGGGCACCTTTCCCAGTCTCAGTTTCCTTTTATCTAAAGTGGAGATAATAGTAGCAGCTACCTCATAGAATAATTGTGAGGATCAAATGAGGTAATTATATATGTATATATATATATATATATATATATATATATGCAAACCTTAAAAATGCTACAGGAATTCTAGATATTATTATTTATACAGTACTTTGAAAATTGCATAGAACTATAGAAATTCTAATTATTATTGCTTTCTGTCTTTCATTTCATATTTTGTTAACTATAGAATCTTCCCAAGTTATTATAAACCTACACTTTTCAGTGTTAAACTAAACCTAAATTCAATCTGCTTTGATTTGCGGAAAATAGTTTCTTTCACCTGGAGAGGTTTGGAATACAGTTCTCAAAATATTAAAAATAACAACCACCATAAACCAATTTCACGGACTCCAAGTGAACAAGCCCTGGGAGCCTATTACAGACAGATACACTGGCCTTTTGAATACACCTCCCAAGCCCCCAAGCCCTACCTCTTACAGTCTGTTTCAAAAAGATGCAAACCAGAGAGCCTGGCCTATCAGAAGTGAAACAAAGTTTTTTGGCTTTTTTTTTCTACCAGTTGAACTCTGAACTTTAAAAAGTCTGAAATCTTTAGCAATTGCTTATTGCCTGCAGGATAGATGCAGTTAGTCTAGTGCCTTCTGGGCATGCCCTCAGCTGCAATCCTTATTGAAGTTCTTTTGCTGCTCCTTTCAAAACTGTTAAAATTCCCTCACTCAAGTGTTCTTAGCACTTATGTTGATAGGGAATACTTCAAAGGATACATCTTTACTTTATCAAATCTGATCTAATTTTGCAGATGGAATCAAAGAGGCTCATTTTGAATCTAGTCAAGTTTGCCAACTGTCCAGAGAGGGGAAGAATAAATTCCACATCCTGGTGAGTAATTAAGCCTAACGGAAATGCTCTGAAGACTGCCATGTTCTTCCGGACATGGTGACCGGCTCACCAGCAGAGCCCCCGATACTTATGAGTGACCCTCGTAGGAGGCTGGATGGAGGTGGGAGGTAGAAACCCCGAAAGGGTTGGATTGTACTCCTCCCCTTCCAAACTCCAGAACTGGTGGCTTACTTATCAAATCTCCTTCTCAGTAGTAGGCAAAGGACCTGATGGGTTTTCTGATGGAGTCATATTATGACAGGAAATATAATAAGCGTCAGTGTGCTTGACAGCCTTGAAAGAGCATGCCGTATAGCATAAGAGAAAGCAGGAGTTAGGTGGCCAAGGCCCTGAGTATTAACCTTCACCTTCTACCGCAGGAACAATTACACCTCTCCTCTCCCAACCTGGCACTTTTTATAAAATCCAAAACTTTATGTCGGTGCTAATTTGCCCCTGATACCTACTTTTGAAGCTGGAGCCAGGCATGAATTCAGCTGCATAGCCAGACTGCAATTTCCCACCGAGCTATTATAATTGTTACTGTAAAATGTCTGTCTGCATACAGCACACTAGGTCAAGGGGAAAAGTCATTGATTCGGCGTTCAGAAAAGTTCTGCTGTGGTTCAGAAAGGACAGAGACAATTCCACTGGCTTTATTTTATTTTATTTTATTTTATTGAAGCATGAGAGTAGCTTGCTTCACATTGAAATTGAACATGGAGGCAAAAGGCTCTGAATATGGTTTTTAAGGTTCTGAGCTCTGGAATCCTTTTATAAATAGCCCTTCAAAAAACTCTCCACTGGCCTCAGCTTTGGTCATTTGCGAGTACCTGCCTCATTTGATGGTCCTTAAAGAAGGTGGTGCCTTCAGGAAGAGGTTTTGGAGCATTCTGCACAGAAAGTATTTTACTCCAATATCTAGAATAGATCTTTGCTCATAGACAAAGCTTGGGACTTTTCTCCCCCATTCAATGAAGGGAGATACTGAGGTAGACCTTGGTAGGCAGCAGGACTGGGGATTAGAATTTCTAGTCCATAGTTTCTCACCTAGGACCCAGTTTGGAGGAAGTGTATGAAAAACAGCAGGCACGGGTGGTATATGGAGGGCAAGACACCAAGTGTTAATAGTCAGAGTTACTAAGAGATTAAAGAGAGCTGTGGCAAAGCAGTACAAATTGGAGCATGGAGAGAAAGGTCATCAAACAAGGGAATCAGCATTGAGGGGGGTGGAGTAGGAAAGGTGTGTCAGATACAGGGGTGGGATAGAGTCTTCAAAGCAAACCAGAGTTGCCCTCAAACCCAGGAATAAAACAAGGTGGGCTAGGTAGGCCATCAGCCCCAGGAAGCCCCCTTTGGCCTCCTTTTTAATGGAGGAAGGCCATTGACTCTTTTCTTTGAGGGTAAATCATGATACTTCTCCGAGAAGAGAAAGGGCCATCCCTGGCTCATCCCAGGGTGTTCAGCACACTCTGGAGCATCTGGACAAGGATCTACGCATGCCTATGGGTATGAACATTAGGAATAAGATTGCAGGTGGAGAATTTCATCCATAGTAATGCCTTTGCCTTACATTTCATCCTGAAGGTCCCCTGTGACACAGGTCTCTGGGTTGGCTGAGTGGCAGAAATAATCAATGTCTTCCAGAAATGACTAGCAGCTGAAACTGGGCTAGGATACCTAAGGACTAGACCTTGGAGATTTTTGAACTTTTGTTTCATCACTAAGCTCCTAAAATATCTGATAGCACAATGAATGAGGAGTTAATCAACACCAATGCCACCCCAGCTCCATACTATAATTGATGAAAAACCAATCTCCCATAGCCAGTATTGTTAGAAGTTGTTTTTCAGGATTTAAACAGAAATCTATTTCCTCTCTCAACCAATATACTTCAGGGAAAAGAAAAATCCCATAATGTGTCTAGTCCATTATGGACCACTAGGCATGATGGGAAATTTTCTTTTCTTCCTCCTAATCTTAAGTCCTTAATCATTACAGAACTAGATGGCCCTTAACTCAAAATTAGACTCAGGCATGGGGTGGGAGGAGGGGGAGAAAAGGCAAAGAGGTGGGCTGTGTGAGAAGTGATAGGTAATGGGAAAGGGGTACAAAGTAGGAAACTTGGAGGAGTTAGGGGAGAAGGAATACATTTTTATACAGAGCTGTTGGATCTCCTTGAAAAAGACTAAATGGGAAAGGAAACTTACTGAACAAGTCAAAACTGTGGGTTTTTTTTTCTTTTTCCTATAGACAATCTATATAGTAGTTGAGATTTACATAATGCTTTAAGGCTTACAAAACATTTTGTAAGCATTATCTCATGTGATTTTGACATCCAATAGGCATGACAGGAATTATTACACATACTTTATAAATGAGGAAAATGAGGCAATAAGAAGATTACAGGGTCACAGATTCAGAACTGGAAGAGAAGTTAGAAGGCAATGAGTCCAATCTCCCCATTTTACAGATGAAGAAACTAAGGCCCAGAGAAGTTAAATAACTTGCACAGGATCACACATGTAGTAAATGCCAAAGGTAAGATTCAAACCTCTCCTGACTCAATGTCCAATTCTCTTTCCACTATACCATACTGGCTCCTCCAACAGTAGTGAATGCATTGGTCATTAGGATTAAACAATGAGCCATCTATCCATTTACTCCCTGCCATCCCACCCTGAGTAGTGTCATAGTAAAGAGGGAGAAAAGCAGGAATGGTCAAGTCACCACATGTCACATTTACAGATAATTCTGTGTGAATAGGTTTGGAAACCTGTTTATGTTCAAAATGACTTCCATGAAACCTATTCATTGGCGACTCAATCCATCATTGGTAAAATAGCTTAGGACATAACTGACTGAAGGACACAGTTACCAGGATCAGGGTTAGACAGTCTTTCCATTTTGATTTAAGCTGTCACTTAAGAAGCCTTGACTTCCTCAAGGTCTGGCCTTGAAGACCTTGCTGATCTGTGTGGCTGTATGGAGGTCATTGATTTCTTGCAATCAAAGCATCTTGCCTTCTTGTAAACAAATACAAACACCCAACAGTATCTATCCTCTGGCTGGTTAAGAGCAGAATTGGCTTCTCCTTTCCCTTTCTTCCCTTTGCTCTTCTCCAGGGTTTCCAGGCACCATATGGAACCTGAAATAGAACTGAGGAGGAAAAATGGAAATAAGCACAAAATGTTTGAGGCAAAAGGTACTTTTGAGAGCATCTAGTCTAATGTGATCATTTTGCAGATGAAGAAACTGAGGATCTGAGATTGTTACTTGCCCAAGATAATACAGATGACAAATTGTAGATTCCACTTGAAGAAAGGACCATCTCATCCCCCTCAAAAACTGAAGTACCCAATTCCAATCTCAAGACTTGGGACAGGGAAGACAGATTCAAATCCCACATTTGACACTTATTCACTCTGTGATTATAGCCAAGTCACTTTACCTACCTAAGACTCAGTTTCTTCATATGTGCATAAAAGGGAGAGGAGTGATCAGAGGAGTCACCAATCAATTTGAATAATTCCTCCATCATCTAATGATATTTTAAAGCATGAGCCATTACTTAAAGGAAATTGAGGGGTACCTATTCATGAATGTGAGTGTGCCCACTGGTACTGCATTGCTTGGGTTTCATAGACAGGGCTTGCCTCCCGATAATTGACTGATTGAGAAATCAGCCAGCCATGAGAGCTAGCTCAGCTCTACTTGCTTTCCAGAATGCCCCATTCATCTTGTCTCTTAGGCCTTCTTCTGCACTACAACAAGAAGATGAGGATGGGATTTCTTCCACCACCCAACCCTACTTCCCCAGAATAGTAATGGTGACTTACAGCAGAAGCACATGGAGGTGGTAGGTATGTGCTTGCATGTGGCCTGAGAGAATACTTCGTAGGCAATTCTCAGAGGAATGCATCTTCTAGTCAGTCCCCTAGATTGCCTTATTGTGCATACTCCTTAGAGAAAGAAGAGTATAACCCACCTAGATCCTAAGCAGCATCTTACTTGAAGAGCAAAGCCGGCAAGTTACTGGAATAGTGAAGGTCTGAAGAAGAGTCATTTGTTTATTCAGCAACTGTTGAAGAGTTACCTTCTCAACAAAGTCTAAGCCATGGGATGCTACTACAAATCTTAAGAAGACTATGTAGTGTTCTGAGGAAAAACGGGGCTCACCTAATATCAAAGGACTGATCTGAGAGTAACCCCAAGTTGAATTTCTTTCCAGGGGCAACTGAGAAGATTTTTAATTGATTCATTGTTCTGTATCTGTCTGGGAGCCCCTGTAAATCCTTTGCATCTCAAGCATTTTCTGTTAATTGATATACTGTTGTCATATCCAATACCCCTAACATACATTAAGTACTTAATGTACATTAAGGACCTTTTGTGGAAGGTGGGAACATTGTTCTTCACATTTTGGGGAAATCTTGACTTGAACTATTGTTGTTGTTTAGTTGTGTCTGACTCTTCATGACTCTGTGTACCATGATACTGGAGAGGTTTGCCATTTCCTTTTCTAGGGGATTAAGGCAAATAAAGGTTAGGTGACTTGCTTTGGGTCACACAGCTAGTTAAGCTGAGGCCAGATTTGAACTCAGGTCTTTCTGACCCTAGGCCCAGTGCTCTACCCATTGAGCCACCTAACTACCTCCAACCCAGGTATACTTAAGTCTTATTTTGGAGATGTCATTACAGTAAAACTCTGGAATGAAGGTGATGAGTCAAAGAGAGAAATTGACCTATTGGGGTCACCCTTCAGGATCAAACCCTAACCAAGTAAACTCAGAGCCTTTGGGAGCCTCTGGGCACTGAGCCACATGATAAAATATATAAGTACCTATCTCAGAATTGTGGTCAAGACCATTTTAAATCAAGTATGTAAGCATTTTACACACTTTAATAATTACATAAATGTCAGTAATTATGATTAGATAACAGTGTTCAAAGGGGTTTTTTTTCCCTTCAGTCTTATTGGTGAACTGTATTAAATTTGATGAATTGTGGTTCCCCCCATCCCATTTCAAACTGAAATGGTAAAAGAAACATATTCCAAATCAAAGAGCAGTCTAGAGCTCAGAAGAATTGTCCTTGGACAATCAAAATTCAAGATGATAGAAGACGGCAAATAGTAAAAACCCAACTCCCGTGGTCAATAAGGTTCACAAAATTGGTGCCCACTTCACTCTTGCCATTCTCATACCTTGCCTTTTTTCAATCTTTAGAAATGCCTAGGTCAATTTTGCCCTTCCCTCTCCTTCATTAAAAAATGTCAAGGTCAAAGTCTTGGCCAAGGTTTCACCACTCCTTGACTGAATCTGCTCTTCCTTGTTCTCCCTCCTAAATGATCTCATGATAAAAGTGATTGGCTGGTGTGCATTTTTAAAAGTTAGCCTATTTTCAACTATAAAATAATCTGTGGCATAGAAAACAGCATGTAGGATGAAAAAAGATTGTGTTTCATTTCAGTGTGACATTTGCCTGGGGGAAGAAGTGCAGAGCTCATTGGCAAGCCATCGTTGAAACCCTGACCAGTCAGTTACAAAGCGCCATCATTTAATATGCCAGTTGTCTCTGTGTTTTCAGGGTCAGTAACTCTCGCTTGTGTTGGGGGGCCAGTGAGGAAAAAGGGTATGAAGAAAGGGGTGTGGGGTTTTTTAGGGGAAGACCACAGGGAAAGGTAGCCCTCATTTGATCTGATGATTTCTGAAATCGCTTGATTGAGCTAATTCCCTCTCACACGTTAGCTCCAGTGTGGCCCAGTTCCAATCAGATCTGGGTCACTCTGGGCAATTACAGCCTCTCCAATAAAAGATACTACAAATTAAGGACTCAAACCCTACTAATCATCCTGCCCTTGGAGATCAAGGCACTCACCTATTTCATGAGATCTGGGGATGTCTATTGGCCCCAAATGCAACCTGAAACCACCAGCCTCTAAAGTCGAAGGCAGAAAGGTCAACAAATCTGAGCCTATTACAGCAACCTGCAAACCCTACACATTTCAGTGTTTAGACATCAGTGCAAGATTCCTGCTCCCTTTCATGACTTCATGCTTTGTTACCAACTTACCATTAACAGGGTTCAGCCAATGCAGGGCTTTTGACTCTTTGTCCCCCCTTCACCCCCCATCTGTCAGCCTTTTCTTCATCAACTATATTTGTTACAATCACGTCCTGTCAACTGTCACAGCTTACATACAGACTGCCAGTAAATATGTCTTTCCACTCATTAGACATTCCTCCCAGTCACCTTGGGATTTCTACCTTGTCTATCTCACTCCAAAAAACTTTTGTTCAGAAGTAAGAGACACCCACTGAGCGATGTCAGCTTGCGGCCATTACTTCAGGAAGTGACAGAAAATACCAAACTGTCACTCATTAGGCTCCATTTTTTTCCAGAGTTGATGTAAGTCAGACTTTGCCCCCAAAACGAATCATGATTTATTTAATATATTTGCTTCTACAAGTGTCAGCTCATCAGCTTAAAATGTTTCTCCTTTAACTCTATTGAGGACTGTACAGAAAGTTTTCTTTGAAACCTAGTTTTTGCTTTAAGGCTTAATAATTAAAACAGAGCCGAGAACAGTCAAGATTCTGCTCTATAGGTGCACTTTGGTGGCCCCTGGTTTTATAATTATATGTACAAAGCAGCCGTGTTAGAATTATTGCTGGACACACTGGGGAAATTGCCTCCCGCTGAGCAAACTGGCTTTTTCTGCCAGGCGCACTGGGCTGGGGCAAGATAAAATGAAATCCGGGGACAATTTTAAAGCAGGGACAAAAATAACAATTAAGGAAGCGAGAAGGAGAAAAATGCAATTTCTTAATTGCACCATGGATATGTTGGCAGGTAGCTCCCCACCCAGGCTGCAGGAGCGTGGGGACTCTAGAGCGATCCAGGGCCAACCAGGAGCCTGGGGAAACAAGGACAAAGGCATCTGGGCAATGGCTTCCCAAGAAAGATGCCCCAAGCATTACGTCAACCTGGATATTGGAAGGGATCAAAGCCAATACCAAGCCAGGAAGGAGATTTGATTCAGGTACCTGCCTACTTTCTATCTTTGGAGAGTCAAGGCCTGAGGTCAGCTGTACCCTTGGTCACTTCCTGATAAAATCTTAACATTCAAAGGGATTTTTCTATCTCATCAAGTTCAACTTCCTATTTAATTTGAGAATCACCTCTACAATGGCTAGCCTCTGCTTGAATATCTCTAGTGATGGCAGACTTACCACTTGGCGTGGAACTGATTAGTGCTTCCTTACCCAGAGGGAGACCATCACCAGGGAAGGTAACAGCCCCAGTGGCCATATGGGTACATAGTAACTACAATCTTTCTCAAGAAATAACTGTAGCGGCAGCAGCATCAGCTAATCTGACATGTAATGGATATTATGCTCCGTACTTAGGTAACCTAAGAAGAAAATAATCCAATGACCATTGCCTTTCCCCAACAGAGGAAGATAATAATATAGATACATTCGTAAGGCTGTGCCTGCAGACTTACCAGAGAGATCCCAGGAATACATTCATGAAAATGTATTTGTTGTTTACTGAAAGGAAATCCATATCGTTTAAATAAACACATCTAGAAAGGAAGAAACATAGAAAGTTCAGTGGAATTTTCCATTTGTTATTTTGGGATCTTTTGCCCAATTTAATCAACTACTAGCCTCACCCACAGGCTAGTCTAGGGCACCAGGAAACTTGATGCCCCCAAATATCTCCCTCTCCTGATGCATGGTGCCTGAAATCTCACCATTATAGCATCATCCCTTTAGTATAAGGTGTTGATCTTGAATAAAGAGAAACGCTTTAAGAAGGAATACTCCATTTTGAGGAAGGGCCCAAAGCATCCCTCTTTAATTCTCTGGATTTTGTCTTAGTGTCTCAGCTCCGTTCACCACTTTGGTCCCCTTCTCCATACCCCCTCACCCTGATTTTTCAGCTGCCATCTATGTGTTGTCTTTCCCCACTAAAACATAAGACCTTTAAGGGCAGACACCGTCTTTCTTTTTGCTTGTATTTATATCCCCAGGCAATACTATGCCTAGCACACAGTGTTTAATAAATGCTTGCTGATTTGACTTGGCTTAAGCTGTTATCAATCACTCAAACTAGTGTGAATTAAGGTTTTACCAGGGAAGTGAGAGAAAGAAGAGCAGCTAGGTAGCACAGTGGATAGAGCACTGGGCTTGGAATCAGGAATCCTGAGTTCACATCTGGCCTCAGACACTAGCTGTGTGACCCTGTGCAAGTCACTTAACCCTGTTTGCCTCAGCTCCTTATCTGTAAAATGAGCTGAAGGAAATGGAAAACCACTCCATTATCTTTGCCAAGAAAACCCCAAATGAGGTCACAAAGAGTCGGACACAACTGAACAACATGAAAGGAAGAAATGAGAAGGAAGGCAAATGGGACAGCCAAAGCCAAATTTTAACTCTTCAGGCTTTTTCTTCCCCTCAGAGGCTATGCCCTGTACCTAATCCATTACCCTTCAGATCCTGATCCTTATGGATCACTCAAGAGTAGAGAGTAAAGAACATGAAGTTAGCTTCCTTAGGTCAGTTTTGGTGTCTTCTTACAAGTCAGGCTAATAATAATGAGGAGGAGGGGAGGTAACATTTGTATAATGTTTTATGTAAATATAACATTTATGTAATGTTTTATAAAAGCACTTTGCATATGTTACCTCATTTGATCCCTTATTTCAACCCTGTGAGGTAGGTCTAGTATTATTCCCATGTTAAAATGTGGAAACTGAGGATGAGAGACCAAGTCAGGAGGAGAAAGAAAGAAAGAAAGAAAGAAAGAAAGAAAGAAAGAAAGAAAGAAAGA
>NW_020948983.1:8100572-8141347 GCF_900497805.2 Vombatus ursinus
AGAAAGAAAGAAAGAAAGAAAGAAAGAAAGAAAGAAAGAAAGAAAGAGAAAACTAAGGAAGAAAGGAAGAAAAGAAAGAAAGGAAGAAAAGAAAGAAAGGAAGGAAGGAAGGAAGGAAGGAAGGAAGAAATGATGAATTTGGCTCTTTTGTTGAGTTTTCCACTAATTTCTCCTTAATCCTTGGAATGGAATTACAGTGATTAAAAATTCTCCCAGGGATTGTGAAAGGCCCTTTAAGATAACCTTAGCATCAGACAGTGTTAGAGCTGAAAAGGATATTAATAAAATATAAAGTCTACCACTCCCTTCTCCCAATCCTTATCTTTTAATGATGGGGAAGCTAGAAAGGTCTGAGAGTGGGAAGTGGTCAGGTTGTAGCCTGGAATTCTCCAAATGCTCTCTATATATTTTAATATGGTACAGGGAGGGGAATAAATATTCAAAAGAGTAGCTCTAAGGGCCCTCCACCTAGAGCTATAACTAGAAATTTTGGCTTTTTGGGGCAAGCAACAATACCCACAAACCAACTCTATAATTCATTATGTGAAAATAATAAAAATAATTCATTATGTGAAAATAATACCTGAAATTAAGACAAATTCAATTGAGTGAGAGGGAAGAATCATTATCCCATAGGAACGCTACCTTGTACTCTCTGAATTTATGGTTCTTAGCCCAATGTCCCAGTCACCCTGACCTAGTTATGCCTATGTCTCCCCATCAAACCTGGGCTGCTTCTGGTGAGAATTCTGCAGCATTGGATTTGAGGCATCTTAAACGATAAACATTGCCATACAAAACATGAGCCACCCAAGAATCACTCCGTTCAGCCCCAACCCTCTAAGGTAAACATTAGCATCATAGAATCATGAAAAAGAGAAGAGCTGGCCAATTGCCTCATTTTTTTAGATCCAGAAATCTACTTTTTAATCTTGAGAAGTGACTCACCCAAAGTCACACAGTGAGTTAGTTACGAAGCCTGATCTAGACTTCAGATTTCTTCTTTCTACCATATCATGCCCACACTCAGCCTCACAGCAGTGGGTGGGGTTAACTCCCACTATACACAGTGTTCTGTATCAGACCAGGTGAAGAATAAAGTACAAAGAAGGCAGCTGTTATCTCTGCCCTCAAGGAGCTCCATTACTCCCCGTGAGTAAATTAGCCCCTTTGGGAAGTGTATTAACTCCCTCAATCCCCTAGAGCCCCACTTGGCACACCATGGCAGAGATGTACTGACGGGAGTTTAGTACTCAGAGATAAATGGTACTAATTGGTACTCCTGGGGAGTCCTTTCTGTACTAGGAGACTATAGCTCAATATTCAGAACTTACTGGTTCGATTTCACATCAACACAATATCCGTTCTTGATGTAGGAAGAATTTTTCTCAAATCCAAAAGTGGTTTCTGAAGCCCAAACCATATACATCTCAGGATCACACAGAAATGCAGCTGCCTCTGGGATGAAATAGGGCAGTGATCTAACAACCCTGCCTGGCAGAGGAATCACTTTACTCACCTTTTCTTCCTGTCACAACTTGTCAGAGCTGGGTTCTTGCAAAAGGCAGCCCTCCTGCTGGATGTTCGAGGTGAGGCCTCTTATCACCCTGGGTCAGTTCCTGGAGGCGGGGGGCAGCTATAGGCTCCCACTTCACCAGGGAAAGGCGATACATAAAGAACCCAGCCCCGGACAAACTTTGACATGGCTCCAAGGTATTTCTGTTCTGCTTTTTCACCCTTACCCTGAACCATACCTGGTTCCTATGGAGAGAGATGGCTATGGTGTGAGGAAGAATTATTTAAATCCCTGAGCTCCTTTGGCTCTTGGGACAGAGAGACAGAGACAGAGGCAGAGAGAGACAGAGAGAGTGAAATGTGTGCCATTGAGTGCACAAAGTAGCTAAAGCAAGCACAGGTCTGTGAACCAGGACACTTGGGTCCGTGTCCCATCATGTGTAACCTTGAATGGGTCATTTAACCCCTCCCCAAGCCTTTTCTCTACCACCCCTTCCAGCTCTGGTCTTCTAACTCTATAGCTATATTTTAGCTCCCAATCCCTGACAGTTAGCGGTGGTATAGACCTAGCGCCAACCTGTGTCACATCATCCTTTTCAATCACTATACATCCCAGCTGAACTGCATCTTCACCCAAACTTGACACTATCTCAGCATGATAATTGGCAAGAGTATTGGCTATAGAGTTAGAAGACCTAGGTTTAAATTTTGCCTCTGATGCTTACAATCATGTGATAGGCAAGTTGTTTAACTTATCTGGGGCTCACTTTCATCATGACAGTTTTACCCAAACTAATTTATATATATTCAACACCATCACAATTAAATGACCAAAAAATTATTTTACTGAATTAGAAAAAAATAATAATTTGGAAGAACAAAAAGTCACGAATATCAAAGGAAATAATGGAAAAAATGTAAAGGAAAGAGGTTTAACAGTACTAGATCTTAAACTATATTATAAGGTAGTAATTGTCAAAACTATTTGGTAGTGGCTAAGAAATAGAAAGGCAGATCCATGGAATAGAGTAGACATACAATTTACAGCAGCAAATAAACTTAATAATCTTGTATTTGGCAAATATAAAGACTTAAGATTTTGAGATAATAATTCATTATTTGGTAAAAAATTGTTGGGAAAACTGGAAAGTAGTATAGCAGAAACTGGGTATAGACCAATATCTTACACCATTGACCAATTTAAGATCAAAATGGATACATGACATAGATCTAAAGAAAGATATTACAAGCAAATTGGAAGAATATGGAACATACTACCTCTAGATATATGACTCTGTGATTTTGCACCCCCAGGAATTCCTGGAGACCACCCCACAAGCATAGAATATATTCCTTTCTCAACTTGGCCTTACAAAATTAGTCTCTTCCTCAAATCTCAACTCAATTCAAACCTCTTCCAGCAATCCCTCCCTGATCTCCCTACCTGTTTAACGTTCTCTCTGTCCTACAGTACTTTGTCTGGATTTCTCCTTTGTCCCCATCACGCTCTATCTTTTTTTTTACTATCCATGTATATGTCACACCATCCCCACCAGCCAAGTGGAATGTAGCTGATTGAGGGCAAGGACTGTTTGGGTTTAGGGTTTCCTTTCTTTTTGTTTTTTGGTTGGGTTTTTTTGGGGGGGGAAGTCTCAGTACCCGTATAGTGCCTTATTATAAGATCATAGATTTAGAATTGAAAGAGAACATAGAAGCAAATCCTTCCTCATTTTACAAATGAGGTCCATAGTAAATGCTAAAAAAAGAAAAAAAAATGGGGAATTGAATGGAATTGGCATCTGTCCTTCTTGCGCAGCCTGGACCATGCATCCCAAGATTTCCTGGCTCCAGGCTGTACACTCATGTTCTCTCATTCCTGGCCTGAGTGGTCCTGCTCGTTTTGACCTAGTGCTGTCCACACATCCCAACTTGATGCTCCCTAAGCCTCATGGCAACTATCAGACACACCCGTTCCAGGCTACATGCCACCAGGAAATGATAAAGGACCCCATCCCTGCCCGTGTATGAGGAAGTCAGGAGCAGGCAAAGCTTCTCCCCCCGGCACGGGAATCAGCAGCTCCGGGGCCATTCCTGTGGGAGTCAGAGAAAAGGGGGATGGTGTTAACCCCCAGCTGGAGATCAAGAAGAGAGATTTCAATTCCTCACTTCCACCAGCCCTTGACCAAAGGATTGGAGAGAGTCGTTTGCCACCGAGGACCCCCCAACAATCCTCCAGCTCCTTCTGCGGAGCAATGAAGGGCAAAAATCGTGGGGGTACTTGTGGAAATGCTGCCAGACGTCCTGCAAATTGAGCCCTTTCATGTTACTGACGTCCCCCAGCTCGTAGGGAAGATCAGATATGAATGCGTTTGATGAGGTTAAGTCCATTTTCAACCCTTTATTCCAGCTTTTAAAACCGTCATCTGTTTTAAGAACTGAGCCGCTTTTAATGGGCAGGTGGCAGGGAGGATGGGGCGTCTGCATTTCCGCGTGAAAGCGCAGGGACGCTGCGGCTGAAGGATGCACCTTAACCTTTCTTCTGCTGACCCAGTAATGAGGAGCAGCCCCTCCCTGCCGGGCTCTAAAAATAGTTGGTGGTGATTTACAGCTCCGCGCAGAAAGGAAACAGTGCTAATTATAACACGAGGGATGTAAGGGGAGATTGGTTTGTCTCTTACCCCTTGGGCGCTGGACTCAAGTAGGGATCCCACTTCCCAAGAAATCAAGATGCTTTTTTTTTTCCCTCTCTTCCGGGCTGGGCCAGTCGTGAAAAGCCCAAGCACATATCCCACCTCCTCCGCAAAGCTTTTCCTGGCTGCTCCAGCCCCCAGGGATGGATCTTTCTTTCCCTGAAACTCCTGAAGCACTTGCTGCCCGCTGCCACTCATTGGCATGGAGTCCTGGAGCCCAGAGGACCCTGAGGATTATCTAGTCTAGGGGTTCTGGTCACCTGCAGTCCAGAGACTCCCACAGATTTCTAGGGGCTCATGAACATAGAAACGAAAAAGGACATCTTTATTTTCACTAATCTCTAACTGAAGTTAGCATTTCCTTTAATTATTTAAAACCATTATTCTGAAATGGGGTCCATAGGTTTCAACAGACTGCCAATGGGTGGTCCGTGACACATTTAAAAAAAAAAAGGTTGCTCTAGTCCAGCTTTCTCATTTGGTAGAAAATAAAACTAAGGACCAGAAGTTAAGAGAGGAAGCAATTCTGCCCCTGTCACACTGAGGTCTCCAGTCTTCCTGTTTAGAGCCTTTTCTGCTATGCCAGATTGATGCTTTTATTTCTTCCCACTGTTAGCCTTTCTCTTTTTTTTAACCCAACTACATTATAAACTCTTAGAGAGGAAGAACCATGTTATGTAATAATAGCTAGCATTTGTATAGCACTTTAAGGTCTGCAGTCTCTTTAAAATATCCTATTTGATCCTCAGAACAATCCTGGAATTTCTATGCTATTATCAACCCCATTTTACAGATAAGGAAACTGAGGCAGATAGCGCTTAAGTGACTTGCCCAGAGTAACACAACTAGTATATCTGAGCTCAGATAAAATCCTATCTTCCTGACTCCACGCCCAGTGTTCAATCCACTGTAATGCATAGCTGCCTCATTCATTCTGTCTACACGGTAGCTAACACAAGTCCTAGCACATAGGAAGTGGTTCAATAAGTGCTCTGATAACAATAGCTCATGTCTATATTGCCCTTTGGAATTTAACCAAGCTTTCCTTGAAGCCACCACCATGTGGTATGAGTCTTACGAGTATTATTATCCCTATCTTAGAAAAGGAAACTGAGGCACAGTGATTAAATTTTTCATGGCCACATGCATAGTAAATGACATTTTGAACCCAGGTCTTATTATTAATACTTTTTAGCATTTATTAAGTGCCTACTATGTGCCAAGTGGGCAACTAGGTGGCTCAGTGGATACAGTGCTGAGCCTGGAGTCAGGAAGAGCTGAATTCAGATGTAGCCTCAGACCCTTACTGGCTGTGTGACCCTGGGCAAGTCACTTAACCTGTTTGCCCCTGGAGAAGGAAATGGCAAACTGCTCCAGTATCTCTGCCAAGAAAAGCAGTATTGATGTGCTATGGTCCACATGGTCACAAAGAGCCAGGCACAACTGAACAGCACCAATGTGTCAGATATGGTACTAAGCACTTTATAAATATTACCTCATTCAATCCTCATGTGGTAGGTGCTATTATCACCTCCACTTTATAGCTGAAGAAACTGAAAGCAGACAGAGGTTAAGTGACTTACTCCAGGTCACATATCTAAGTAAGTGTCTGAGGCTAGATTTGAGCTCAGGTCTTCCTGACTGCAGACCCAGATCTCTATCCAGTACACCACTTAGCTGCCTCTTCTGTCTCGAGGTTGAAAAGTCAGTGTTCTTCCTACACCTCTCTGTCTGCTCTGGAGATAGTGGACAATGGACATCCAGAGTAGAGAATTGTTCCTTCTCTGTTGAGCTTTGTGGAGGTTGGAGGTAAGGCTGTTCTCAGCAGGGATTTACTAAAAGGATGCCAGGAATGGAAAACAAGGAAGGCACTGATCTTTGCATCACCCCTCAGTGCCTAGAATAGAGATTTTCACAGAGTAAGTACCTAAAAAAAGTTTGTCGAATGAATGATTAACTAGAGTTTAGACCCCATCCAGATGGTGCTGAGTGCCTGGAGAAGAGATGCAGCTGCAGCAAGGCAGGGGTTGGAGGGATGGGAGGAATCTCACTCTGAGTTTTTAAAATATCCTACAATCACAGCCTGGAAAACAGAACTGCATGACCTTCCTTGTCATAATCATCCCATTTTTACAGTTTTATCCTTTCCCAACATACCCGTGTCACTTTCACTTTTGCTGACACCTACTATCTGCAGGTAGATTTTTGACCCCATTACCATTTTAAAAGCCTCAACTCATATGACCCTTTTTTCCTAACAACCTTTTTTCCCTTTCATTCTGGAGAGCAGTCCTCTAAAAGAAACTCAGAAAATTAGCCTTGGTAAGTGACCTAAAACAGTTCCCTGGAGAAAACAAAACTGGAGTGAGCGGGTAGGTGAAGAGATGAGGAATCATAGAACCGTATGGTATATTAGAGCTGGAAGGGAGAAGGTTGGCCTTAGAGATTATCTCGGCCATCTCCTTCATTTTCCAGAGAGGGGAAGTGACTTCCCCAAGGTCACTCAGCTACTAAGTCATAGGCCACGGAGTCTCTTCAACTAGAAATTCGCCTAAGCAAACATTCTCCTGATGATTGCACCAGCATCATTCCACAGAATTAGGCCAACAAAGAGAATTGCTGCTGGAGGCTGGGGGGAAGGGGAAAGAATCAAGGTTAAAGGCTGGGGCATAAAGGGACGTAAACAAGAGAAATCTTTCAGCTCAACAATTTGGAAAGTAATGGTGGGTGAGGGAGGGAGATGCATTATATGCAGGTGTACAGAAAGCACTCTGCGGAGATCCTCCCGCTCCCTCTCCCATTTTCCTTTGTCAAGAGGCCTTTGATTGAAGATGCGATTGTCTTCTGAAGAAAGGCTAAAATACCACTGAATGGCTTGAGTGATCAGCTGTAACATCTTGGGTGCAGCAAGAAAAGGGAATGCTAATGGATTTGTTCACTAAATAACAAGAGAAAGAGACAGGGAAAAACCCTGCCCAAGCAGCAAATTTAGTAGGAGAGCAGCCATCTGTGGCCCTCCTTCAGAGGACCTGTGCGGGCAGGGGTTTCTATAGCATGCCCTGGGGGGCTACCAGTTGACCATAGGCAAATGGGTTCGCAGAAATTCAGGCATGACCTCAATTTCCCCTCCCATCTCCCATTGAGATGCTTTTTGAGACTCACAAGTCGGGTCAAACTGCCGTAGAGGATGTTTGGACTGCTTGACCAGTGGTGGCTAAGCATTGTGGTGGTCCACTCTTCTGCTCCCAGGCCCAGGCTTTACAGGACGTCTCTAATTCCTCAGAGGTCTGCCCTGCAGTCTGGCAACATGGGAATCTGCCAGTCTTTCAGGGGGGAAATGTCCATCCCTCCCCTCCCTCCTACCACCGTAGGGTGAAAGTTCCATCAAGTTGCCCACGTGAAGATTATTACAAATAAAAACTGAACATTCTAAAATAAAGAGTCAGTATGCTAGGATTTATCAAGTGTTCTCTATATGCCAGACACTGTGCTAAGTGCTGGGGGTACAAAGAAAGGCACTCACATTGTCTCTATCCTTAGGGAGCTCATTTTTTAATGAAAGAGATGACAAATAAGCCACTGCAGAGATACAAGATCTATATCTATACGGTGTAAGGGGAGGTAATCTCAAGGGGACACCACAGTGAACAGAATGCTAGGGCTGGAACCAGGAAGACTCCTCCTAAGTTCAAATCTGGCCTCAGACACTTACTAGCTAAGTGACCCTGGGCAAGTCATTTAACTGTTTGCCTCAGTTTCCTCATCTGTAAAATGTGCTGGAGAAAGAAATGGCAAACCACTCCAGTGTCTTTGCCAAGAAAACCCTAAATGAGGTCCTGGAGAGTCAGACATGACTGAAAAACAACTGAACAACAAATATATGTGTATATATAAACATATATGTATGTATAGACACATATATACACATGTGTGTATATGGTTTTTATATGCATGTGCATATGTGTGTACATATATACACATATGTAGGTGTGTATATGAAATAAAAGGGTAAGAAGATATGATTCTCTAGGGTTCCTTCTAGGACAGAAGTTCTTAACTTGAAGCCCACAGATCATCCACAGATAAATTTCAGGCAGGTTCATGAACTTGGATTAGAAAATAAAAATTTTTTAAAAAAGAAAAAAAAAGAAAAGAAAAATTTTATCTTTATTTTCACTAACTTTAGTTTCCTCTGTAAATCCTATAAATTTCATTTTGTACATTTTTTATGAGAGAGGGGTCTATAGACTTCTCTAGACTGTCAGAGGGGTCCATCTCACACACACACACACACACACACACACACACACACACACACACACACCCAGAGTTAAGAATCCCAGTTCCAGATCTACGGCTTTGATCTGTGATCTGTGTCAGGGGCCCCCAACCTCCGATGTAGCTCCGCTAGGAGGAAGGGGTGGGTTTTGGTCAGGGAGGTGTGTGTCACAATTAATGACTGGCAACCAGAGGTGAAGTAGCCAAAGTCACCCAGTTAGTTATAGGCATATTGTAATTCCAGTCCTGTTCTCCCAGTCAGCTAATTTCAATCAAAGAAGGGAATCGAAGTCCTCACCTTCTACCCTTGCATCTAACATTTGCAGCTCTCAGAGCAGAGCTAGACCACACTGAGACTGGGAGTATATGCCCTGGTATTTCTGGTGGCCATGAATTGGAAGCTACATCCCAGGAGTTCCTTCTCAAAAAGGCTAAATTTAGCATCTTACTGCAGGCTGTGCTGTTCTTGTCAATGTCAGCGAAGGGGAGCCAAAATCAGAGAGTTTGGGACTGAGGGAGGCCACCGAATCCAAACATCTCACTTTACTGAGGAGTAAACTGAGTCTCAGAGAGGCTAAGTGGTTTGTCTAAGGTCACACAGTTAATTAGTAACAGAGTCAGAGCTGGAATCCAGATTTACTGACTCCTAGTTCAGAGCAGTTTTCAGTAGGCCATGTTGCCTACTAGGTTGACTTACTGACTTAAATTAAAATGTGTTCTGTGTAAAAAAAAGAAAGAAAGAAAAGTCATACAAAGTAAAAGTCAAAAATTCCAAAATATTTTGCTCTTTTAAAATAAGGGGAAACAGAGTCTGGTTACTCTGAATTAGCTTTACATTTTTATAAATTCAAAGGGGGGAAGCAATAATGGAAAAAATGTCAAGACATAACAAAAACATGTTGCCTCCTTGTGATAAATGTCCTTGTGACCCATATGAATGTGTTTGTGATATCAGTTCTAATTGTTCAGTTGGCTCCAAGATGGAATCAGTCTTCTTCTTCTTCTTCACTTCCTTTCTAGTTCAGTAGGAGTAAGAATCCATCTCTGTCCTGATTCTAAGCCTTCCTGATCACTGCCTCTACTGCAACCCCAAAAGACAGGTCCCTGAATACTGCCAGGAGTGCAGGCGGCTCATCACCTGCCGGAGTTGTGGGGAATCTCCCCCCGGTGATCGGGAAAGGGAGAAATTGAATCTGACCCTCCCTGGCTCCCTCTTGGGAGGCATTGTGATTTAGTGACAATCGGCATCAGAAGCCTCAGATTCACATCTCCCTTCCCCTACTTACTGTGTGACCTTGCTCAAGTTGCTCCCCCTCTCTGAGTTTCAGCTGGTTCATCTGTGAAATGGGGATTATAATACTTTTGCTACCTACCTCACGATATTGTTATGAGATTCAGATATAGCAATATATTCAAGATGCTTTACAAATCTTAAAGTCATGTACAATGAACTATATATATAATACATCTATACACATATCACATGCTATATATTGATATAGATATATAATATATATGATTATATATTATATAGATACTATACATAAGATGTAGATATTATAGATAGATAATGACTATAACAATATCTTAAAGTTTTATATAATGAACTACATATATGCATATATTATATACTATATATAATTTTATATAAATATATGTGTATATATATATAATGGCTATAACTATCTTTTTTTTTTTTTTTAAGGATCGGCAATGGGGTTAAGTGACTTGCCCAGGGCCACACAGCTAGTAAGTGTTATGTATCTGAGGCCGGATTTGAACTCAGATCCCGAATCCAGGGCTGGTGCTCTGTCCACTGTGCCACCTAGCTGCCCCGCTATAGCTGTATCTTAAAGTCCTATATAATTAACTCCTTGAGGGCAGGGATTGTATTTTGCCTCTTTTTGTATCCCCAGCACTTAGCACAGGTCCTGACACATAGTAGATATTTAACAAATGTTGATAAACTGACAAGTGTAAGCTATTGAAAATGTATTCATCGCCCCGCCCCCCAAAAAAAGGGAGAACAAGGCTCTCAGGTTGATTTTAAGTTGGGTTTTTGTTTTTGGTTTTTTTTGTTTTTTTTTTTTTCTTTGTACTTGTATCACCAGCACCTGATCAGTACCTGGCACATAGTAGGTGAACACTAGGCATTCAACAAATGATTCCAGGAAATCAAATAAATCAATCTGAAAGCAGTTATCTGGTCCTACTAGACATCTACCGGGGACTGTGTTAGTTGCTGGGGATAGAAATACAATGAATGAAACAGTTCCTCCTCAAGACCAATAGGGCAATTAAAGGTTTTCTCAATCTAAAGTCCCTTCTTATTTCACCCCATTATATCTGTTCAAGAAACGTTTGAGAAGCACCTCCTTTGTGTACAAAAGGCACTGTGGAAGACACTAGGCCAGCAAAAACAAAAATTAAAATTTTTTGCCCTCAGGTAGCTTCACACCATATTAAAATGACACCCTAACAATTGTATCATTACAAGTTAGTCGTTAGTGGTCCAGAGAAGAGCAGCTTTCAAATCCCTACAGTTGTCCTTTTATGAAGAAATCATTTGCTAAAATAATCATCATCATCTTCTATATTTGCACTTTATATATGCACTTTAACATTTGCAAATAATTTTATATATGCTATCTTATTTAAGTATTTCAACAACCTTGTCAGCTAGGTTTAGCTCAATCATTTCAGTTGTGTCTAACTTTGTGACCCCATTTGGGGTTTTCTTGGCAAAAATATTGGAGTGGGTTACCATTTCCTTTGCCTACTCATTTTACAGATGAGGAAACTGAGGAAAACTGGGTTAAGTGACTTGCTCAGGGTCACACAGCTAAGTGTCTGAGGCCGGATTTCAACTCAGAAAGATCAGTCTTTATGACCCCAGGCTTTGAACTCTGTCCACTGTACCACCTAGCTGCCTCTGTCAGGTAGGTAAGGTAGATGGTATTACAAGACCCATTTTACAGATAATAATAACTAACATTTATATAGTACTTTAAGGTTGGCAAGGTATAAAAACATACATATTATTTTATTTGACCGTCACAACAACTTTGTGAGGCAGGTGCTATTATTATGCCTGTTTTACAGAAACTAAGGCTAGAGAATTAAATGACTTCCCTAGGGTTCATAGCTGTTGTCTGGTGCAGGACTCAGATCCAGGTCTTCCTGATTCCAAGTTCAGCATTGTATCCACTTCCCCAGGCTGCTCCTTCAGGGCCTGCAAGACTCTTTAGAAGGAGTCTAGAAAAGAAATTCTGAAAGCAGATCCAATCTCACAGTATCCACTGGTAAAAGAAAGTCATGAAGACCATAATGCCAGGCAGTTTGGACACAGCCAGAAACATACTCATTGAGTACCTATTCTACACCCAGTACTATGCCAAGCATGGTGGAGAAGGCCAAACAGACAACACACATACCTAACAATGCCAGTCATTCAACAGATGCTTACCAACCACCTATTATGCGCAGAGTGGCGTATCTCAGGCTGCAGTTGCCAAGTGAGAGATGAGTAGGGTGGCCAGTAAGTGCCAGAGGAGGCAAGAGGAAAAAAGAGATCTCTGTCAGCAAGGAACACTCCACAGAGGAAATGGGATTCCATAGGGGATCATAGGATTTAGAGCTGGAAGGGCCCGCAGAGATCATCTGGTCCACACCTCCGCCGCAGCACCCCTTTCGTCCTTGGACGCCACACATACAGGCCACTGCCAGGCTCATGCTTGAAGCCTTTCCAGCTTGGTAGGAGCTTCTGCTCCTCTAATAGGGGTTTGGGAGGCTGGTCATCTCCATGGCATGATTACCAGACCTGAATGCCACAGAAGCAGGCCAGCAGAGTGGATATAGGATCAGCCCTGAAGTCAGGGAGCCCAGGGCTTCACATCTTGATTCTCATGGGTACTGTCTGTAGACCCAAAGCAAATCATGTAACCTTCCTTAGCCTCAGTTTCCCTATCTCTAAAATGGGATTGTGAATAATTACCATCTGTCTGCCAGGGTTGTTTTGAACCTCAAATGAGATAATCTTCATCCATCACTTTACAAACTTGAAAGA
This sequence comes from Vombatus ursinus, assembly GCF_900497805.2. Lineage (NCBI taxonomy): Eukaryota > Metazoa > Chordata > Mammalia > Diprotodontia > Vombatidae > Vombatus > Vombatus ursinus. The sequence goes on from NW_020948983.1 coordinate 8,113,122, forward strand.
GCTGTAAAAACTCTGTTATTACAGAAGCATCTAGGTAGGGTAGTGAATAGAGCACTGGACTTAGGGATAGGAAGATCTGGGTTTGAATCTTGCCGAGGTACTTACTATTCATTTGGCAAATCATTAAACTTCTCTCAGACTCAGGTTCCTCATCTGCAAAATGGGTATAATAATTATGTCTTCCTTACAAAGTTAAAAACATCAAATGAAATAATATTTGTGAAGCACTTTGATAACCTTAAAATGCTATATAAATGTTAGCTATCATTATTATTACTATGGTTCACATACTGGCCAGTATGAACCACTCTTAACTTCTCAGTACCACAGGTAACTCTAAGTTTATAAATTAAAACCTTCATGGGTAGAAGAAGTTTCTCCATTGGGAGTTTTCCCCATCTAAGAAATTGCAGGTCTGGGCCCATAATAACAGACTCTTCTAATCTCTGACCCTTTTTGGTCTCTTGCTGCTTCTCAGAGTCTTAATTACAGGTGGAGATCTATTCTCTCTTCAGGCTCAGCCTTTCTCTCCCAGGTCACCTAGCCTTATGGTCCAGCGTGGCAATGAGGCGAGAAGTATAGAACCATGGCATATAAAAACCAGAAGGGACCTTGAAGGTTATTTAGCACTACTCCCATATTTTACAGGAAAGGAAACTGAGACCCATAGAAGTAAAGTCATTTGTTCAAGGTCACATAATTCTGAAGTCGCAGAGCCAAACAACAAACTCAGCTGCTACTTTTCCTGCTAATAGAGCAGGAGAAGTTTTCAAGTGAAGATTTTTGAAGATGGGAGAGACAGAGCATGTTTATAGGCAGCATGGAAGGCTTTATACCGTACTAACTAATCTTTCCATCTGCCATTAAAATGAATTTCCCTTTGTATGTTACCTCTCTTAATTTGAACACGAGCTCCTTGAGAGCAGGGACTATCTCACATTTTTATGTTTATTCCTAATGTTTGCTTGGTACAGATTAGGTACTTAATTTTTTTTCCCTTTAGAATCAAGTATGGCTCTAAGGCTGGGAATCTGGGTGACAAAAAGGATGGGGGTACCCTCAACAAAAAATAAGAAAGATCAGAAGGGGGTAAGATTGGGGGAAATGATGAGTTCTGATTTGAGCATGTTGAATTTAAAATGTCTATAAAACATATAGTTGGAAATGTCCAGTAGGCACATGGTGATGCCAGACTAGAGCTCTAAATATATAGAAATGATGAAAACTGATATGATCACTTGGACAGAGAAGAGGAAGATTTGGGGTACATCCACAATCAGAAGTCATGACATAGGTGATGAACCAGCCAAGGAGATTGAATAATGACCAGACTGGTAAAAAAGTAGACCAAGAGAGCCATGTAACAAGAACTCAGAAAGGAGATAATATCCAGGAGAAGAGAATGGTCAACAGTACCACAGACTATGGAGAGGTCAGGAAGAACGAAGTGGGGTGAAGGGTAGGACCAGTAGATTTGGCAATTAAGAGATCATTGGTAACTATGGAGAGACCAGTTTCAGTTGAGTGATCAAGTTAGAAGCAGGATTGCAGGGGGCTGAGATGTGAATAAAACGAAAGGAAGTAGACGCAAGAAGCATATACAACTTCTCCTTCCCCACCCCCCACTTTAGGCTTTTTCCCGTGAAAGGGAGGGGAGAGGTAGATCAATAGGTACAAGGGATGCTAGGGTCAAGTGAAGGGTTTTTGAAGATGGGAGAGACAGAGCGTTAGGCAACAGGGAAGGCTCCATTAGATAGGGAGGGATGAAAGATTATTGGGAAAGAGGGTGATTTAGGGGGTCAGCATGCTGGATGAGGGGGAAGGGGATAGGATCAAGATAGAGAGGATGTTCATGGTAAAGAGAAAGATCTTCTCAAAAGAGATTGGAGCAAAGGAGGAGAGGGTAGAAGGTGATGTTGAGGTGTTTGGAGTAGGGTAGGAAAGAAGAGGAGGCTTGCTGCACGAGACCTCTAGTAGAGTTAGAGTGTTTTAGGGAAGTATTTTCCTAGTAAGTTATGGAGACAGCTGCTCTGCTGAGAGGGGACGGAGAGGAGGTGGTGTGGGAGGTTTGAGGGGGGAAGAGAAGGTCTGGAACAGATGCTGTGGGCACTGTGAGACAGTTAATTCAAGAAGACTAATCGGATTGCCATGGAGAGACGATAGTCCAGTTGTGATTAGCTGGCCCACTTGCAAATCGGTCTCATTTCCTCTAGCACCATCAAATAGTTAATGAGTTGGAACAGAGGAGGTAGATGGCTGAAGTAATCCGGAGCCGGGGCCTGGGAAGACGTGAGCAGCAATAAGACAAGGGAGAAAACGATTCTCCAGCAGAGGACAAGTCGAATCATCCCAGAGTCAAGATTGAGAAAGTAGGAAAGTGAAGCCATAAGAATGATGCCCTGGGAAAGCACAGAGGGACAGAGGGACAGTAGGTCATAATAAGGAGGAAAATTATGTTTAGGAAGAGTGAGACATAGGGAGGGAAGTTCTTTCTACTTTATCCCACTGTTGGGCAGCTGGGGGGCACAGTGGTTAGTGTTCTATGATTTTATCATGTTGCTGGTTCTGCCTGACTAGAAATAATGTTTCCCCCAACCAAAAGTGTGATGTGTATGATCTCAGCAAGCACCTCCTTTCTGGTCTGCAGAGACGTCATATATATGTATGTATGTATGTATGTAAATATATATATATGTATATGTATGCATGTATATATATGTGTATGTATGTATGTATATATATGTGTGTATGTGTGTATGTATATATATGTGTGTGTGTGTATATATATATGGAGGTTAAGGGATTGGTTGACTAGACACTCTCCAAGGTTTCTTCTAGTTTTTTGATGCCATAATTCTGTGGCCCCTTATGTCCTCCACAACTGCAGGAGAACACAGAACTTAATGAATAAGTAAGTAAATTCGCCAGACTAACTTTTTTCTGAGAGTAAGAACATATCGAAGTAACTATCAGAAAAGTCAACATAGGGATAATTATAATCTCTGAGAGCAGATGTCATGTTTTATCCTTCCTTTGTATCTCTCTACTGGGCCTAATATAGCATTCCCTTGAGGGGCCTCACAAAGTGTGGGATCACAGCAAGGTCTCACTGAAATAACCAAAGTCCACCTCCTGAGGGCAGGAGGTGCCCACTCTCTAAAGACAAACATATGCTCTGGAATGGAAGCCATTTGAGGGCAAACATTGCTCTGAAGAATGCCTACACAATACCACCTAGGAGCTTGATGGGTTTTGGGGGTCAAAGAATGGCTATAAGTTGCTCTGGGAAGGACAGAGAATCAAACAACAACTCTAGGCACTTATGGGACCCTTGCAGAGATCTACAATCCCACTAACGTGCCCAAAAGGTTCCTTTTTATCTCATTTTCCTACCAGGAAACATTTTCCAAGCAGTATCACGGTGTTCAAATTTGGAGGTGCTGGGACAAAGCTCTTACATCCATTCCCTTGATAGGCCCAACTAGACCAGCCTCTCCTACCTGCTGAGAGACAAAAAGAGTTTCACCAAAAGCCGGTCTCTTTTTTTGTGTTTGTTTGTTTTTGTCCTTTTTCCTACTTCCATTGACACTGTTGACCTCCGGTTAAATAACCGTGGCTCTATACATCTGGTTCAGTTCCTTTAAAATGACTAGGTTCTCATTGTTTCCCTTCCCTCAGGAATAGCTTCCCTGATTCTTGCCGAGGCAAATGACCTGGTGCCAGCAGGATAGAGCCCCAGGAAGTCCCCACAGCCTTACCCCAAGTTCAAATCACCAGGTGGGTTTTAAACTGATTGCATCAGAAATCGCTGGGTCAGTGCATTCATCAGGAACTTTTCAAGCCTCTGAGGTACCTTGTTGGGAAGAGTGCAAGGTTCTGGCTAGTTTTAAGTGTAATTAAAAAGATTTTCTTTCTCCTTCCCCCCCTCCCATCTTTGAAATACAGTTCCTCTTTTTTTTGTTTTTTTGTTTTTTTCCAAAAGAAAATGCTTACAGCAGATGCAAATCCTCTTTGCTTCTGTGGCCTGGTTTATCTCTGACAGCATTTCCACAGTCCAGAAAGGTTTATAATGGGATGTGGAAAATGTCTCTTCCCCCAAACACTAATAACAATAATAATAATAATAATAAAGTCCAGACCTTTTTAAAAAAATTTCCTTCAAATTGCTTTTTATAACACATTCAGCATTTGCAGGGACATAATTAAAACATCAAAGAGTTTTCCTGCTGCTTATGCTAAAATTTGAATACTTGAGTCAGCCTCTATTATTAGAAATTAAAATGGACTAGAGTATTTATTAAGAAGATCCTCTTAAATAACTTTCTAATCAGACTTGTTCTGTTTTGTATAAAGACAAGCTCCATAATGTGAAAATACCTGTTTTTAATAAAGTTTGGAATGGCTAACAGGAGAATACATTTTCAAAATTGAAAATATGTATTTTCATTCACTATTTTCCCAATTTAATGTGCCTAATTTTCCCATACAGCTCCATCCCGAAGGGGGAAAAAAGTAGAAAAAAAAAGTCCATTACCAATACATGAAGCTCCCCGTAGTCTGCTCTCTTTGGATGTAATTGCTATCAAGGAGGTTAGTAGTGGGGTAATTTTAGTTCAAATGAGTACATAGCCTGAAAAAGGATAAATTAACCTTTGTAGGGCTGAAATTAGATCCCAGTGAGGGATTGTTCTAACTAAATGTACATTGAGTTTGTTAAAAAAAAAAAAAAAAACAAAGCAAAACACCAAGTTGGCAGGTGACGAGCTGGATAAATACAGGAGAAATGATGGAAATAAAAGTAATGAGTAGGTTAGGAAGGATGAAAATCAAAGGTTTTCATCTTTCTTTAGGTGTCCTAATTTTTCAAGGGTCTCTAGCATCCCTGTAGTTGTATAAATAGTTTGACAATAATATTAGTTCACAGTTGGTGAGATAGAACAATGTGTCTTGAAGGATCACGAGTAAGCCTCAAAACCACAACGAGCTGGGTTCAAACCCTACCCCTAACATATCCTGGCTATGTAACTCTATGCAAGTCATTTAAACTCTCAGTGTCTTGAGAGCTCTCTAAAACTACAAGTTACAGAGAAGGTGCCAACCTGCATTGGTAGAGGGCATTTCCTCACTCAGGGAGCAATCTACACTAATGAAATCGCAGGTCCAGTCTGCATCCCTATTTAGTGGACACAGAGCTAGACTTGGGGTGAAGCGGGACTGGATCCAAATCTACTTACTAAAGTCACGCAAAACTTGCTGAGACTCAGTTTCCTCATCTGTAAAGTGAGGATAATAATACTTGCTGTACCTACCTCATAGGAATATTGGATGTAAGAAGGAATATGCTACATAAAGTGTTCTGCAAAGCTTAACACATTATATAAAAGTCAACTATCATTAGGATTAATAATTATTACTATCATCCTCATCATTGTTGTCATTGTTGCTGTTATTGAGTGTTAAGGCTTACAAAGTGTTTTCTTCACATCCTGTAAAGAATATAGTATATTTATTATTACCATCTTTATTTCACAAATGAAAAAATTGAGACCTAGCAAGGTTGCTGGGTGGGCCTCATTTCCTCTTCTGTAAAACGGAAGAGTTGAACTAGAGGAACTTTAAAGTACCTTCTAGATTTAGATCTGTGCCCTTAGGATCCTACAAGGCTCTTTTGAGAACAAAATAGAGAAAGTCAACTCATAAAGCAAATGCCTAGGCTCTACCTATGTGCCCAGAACTGTTACCCAATGTTGAAGAATCAAAGGTGTCCCTCAAAGAACAAATAGTCCAACAGGAGGTGGACGACATGAACAATAGGGTAGAAGTACCTTAAGAACAGTCTAAGTGCAAGAAGGAGTTCAGAAAAGGGTGGAAATCATTTCTGGTTTCGAGAGGAAGGGTACTTGAGAAGGGCCTACAAGTGAAATCTTATCTCCTTCACAAAGGTCCATAGGCCCCTAAAAGTGTTAGCCTAATTGGGGGTTTGTAACTTGTCACAAAGGCTAAAAGTAGCTTCATACCTAGGAATTAGTCTCAAATTCAGCCCCCACAGTTTTGTAGAGTTAAAGAGGAATGAGCAAACATTTACCCCAGCGAGACCTGCTATCTGAAAGGCACCATGTTAGGTACGGGGATGGGGGGGGGGCGGATAAGAAGGGCTCACATGGTCGGATGAGGCCTCATTATGCGGTGATGTGGTCAGAATAGGTTTCTTGGAAGCAATAGGATTTACTCACAAATTCAAGGGCTTGAGGGGAGAGTTCAAGGTAAATAATATTTTGTTAACAAGTAAAAGCAGGGAAGAAAAGGGAGAAATAGCGGGGAGGCAAGGAAACTACATTCCTTGGCTGGGAATTTATTGGCACATTGAAGCCAGAAAACAGTTTCATTAGAAAAAGAGAGAATTCTCCTGTGACTGGTTCCTTCTTCTCTCCACATCCTCTGTCCTTTTTAAGTACATCTTGGTCCCCGGCCCCTTTCCAATTCACTGCTGCTGGCCGGTTTTATTTTGGGAGGAACCAAGGCTTGGGAAAGTCATACTGCCAAATTCTTTTCGATTAAAGCCCTGTGGCTTCCCAGCTTCCCAATCTCCACCCACGCTTTGCACCCACCCAAACCACTGAACTGGAGGTTAAGAAGCTCAAATCCAGGTGCAGAGCCCACCTGCTAATGGGCCATTTCCCCAACTTCAACTTGCCTAAGGGGTAAAAAAAAAAATGGATTAAGGGGGAGAGCAGAGGGGAGTGAGTACTTCAACACATTTCTGAAGCCTAAGAATTTTGTTGCACTACCGTCCAGAGAAGTAAAAACAGCTCCAAGAGTATTCCCGGGAGCCTGAGACGGTTCTCTCATCACACAGGGTTCAAAGACAATGTAAGGCATGAAGCGTAGCTGAAAGTGTCTGTATATAATAATGCCTGTATGATGTTGTTTTGTTTCTGCCTTGCCTTTACCTGAGATATCTGAAGACATTGTTCGAGGCAATGAAAAAATATGAATAATGTGAGGCCTTGAGATCAAAAATCACTTTTTTTTTTATTTCCATGGTTGTTAGTAGCCGATATCCCACACGCATCCCTTCATTTCTAAAGAGGCAGAGAAATGCTGGAAAGATTAGGGAAGGGACATTTTCTAATATTTATTATTGTTTTTATGAGCCCTTCTTGATTTTTGAAGATGTTGAGTGTTTGATGTGGCAAAACCAATCACTGGGATTGGAAGAAAAAACCTTGCAATTTAAATATGAGATAAAAGAAAGTTTGCATATATGCATGACACAGAGCAGAATAAATTATTTACCACCTTCGAGGATAGCCCTAGCCACCAAGTGGTTGAAGACCACACATAGATGTTGCCAGAGCTGAAGAACGGGCCTAGGCCCAGGATCTAAAAGAGGTCCTCCATCCAGGCACAGAAATGATTAGTCCATCCTTTGAAATGATGGACAGTTGTTTTCCGCTTTTCACCCCTTGACATTTTCCTTCTCGGCTCATTTGAAGGATACCTGCTATAAACCTCCACCTTCCATCTTACCACCTTTACTGACTCATTTGATGATTTCGGCAGGTGTTCAGACAGGAAGGCAGCAACACGAATGCAATTACGATTTCACCCAGTGGTGATCTACTTGCTATAAGGAGGAATGTCCAGGATTGCATCACATCTAAATAAAAGCTGACATTTCCTATAACGGAAAGAGCCCTGGGATAGAAGTCGGAATACCAAAATTCTAATCCTGACTTTCCCACAACCAGCTGTAATACCATGGCAGGGTGGTTGTGAGAATCAAATGAGGCCTTAGGATGATACATCTAGAGTTGGAAAGGTTTTTCAAGGTCATCAAGTTCAACTAGCTCATTTTACAGATAAGAGGGCTGAAGCTCACAGAGAGGGAGTGATTTGCCTAAGGTAACACACGTAATATCAGAAGCAGCATTTGAACTCAGAACTTCTGATTCCACATCCAATAATATTTCCATTGCATCCCACTGCTTCCCTATCACTTTCTATAAAAAGGGCTTTGAAAATTAGAAAAGGCTATACAAATACAGTGCATTACTCATTATTATATATTATGTTATGTTACATTATGTTATTTACATTCATATATATCATAATAATCAATATACTAATAAATGCATGTGAATATAGTAATTTAATAACAGAATAACCATCTTGTATTTCTGTCCTTTTCCTGAATCTCATTGTAGCTCAAAATATTCATCATGTGATGGTCAACTCTTTGGCAATGAATTTAGCTAGTATGGTCCTTGGGCAGAAGATACATAGTTCATTAGCATTCCTGTACTCTAAGCCAATGGTTTTCAAACATTTTGGTCTCAGGACCCATCTACTCTCTTAAAATTCACTGAAGATTCCCCCAAAGAGACTTTATTTATAGGGGTTATGTATTGGTATTTACCATATTAGAAATTAAAACATCTTAGTATTATTATGAAAATAGTTTTGAGCTACAGGTCCCCCTGATAGGAGTCTTGGGTACCACCCAGAATCTCTGGACCCATGTTTAGAGAACTGTTACTCTAAGCCTTTCTGGTTTAATAGGATGTGTTAGACACAATATTTTGCTGTCGTAGTCTTTGAAAACCTTCCATCTCCAAGTCATGTTGAAGGTCCACAGAGTGATGCAGCCTATAGAGGATTAGACTTGGTAAGGAGACCTGAGTACAAATCCTATCTCAGATTCTTAGTAGTTGTGTGACCCTGTGTGATTCACTTCAGCTCTCTCTGCCTCGATTTCTTCATCTGTAAAATGTGGATAATAATGGCACCTACATCACAGGATTATTTCGACGATAAAATGAGATAATATGTAAAGCATTTTGCAAACCTAAAAGTGCTATGTAAATAATAATAGTGATGATGATGATGTTGTTCCAGTCATATCCGACTCTTCATGACCCCTTCCGGAGTTTTCTTGGCAAAGATACTGGAGTGGTTTGCCATTTCCTTCTCTAGCTCATTTTACAGATGAGGAAACTGAGGCAAACAGGGTTAAGTGACTTGCCCAGGGTCACACAGCTAGTAAGCATCTGAGGCCAGTTTTGAACTCAGATCTCCCTGACTCTAGGTCCAGTGCTCTATCTACTGTGATATCTAGCTGCCTGCTGCTGCTACATGACTTTTGTATGATGAAAAAATGAGGTGAGCCAATCATCTGGTGGCAATGAAAAGCCGCAGATACCCATTTTCAGTGCCCATTAAACGTTAAAAGAATAATAGGAAGGACTCAATCTACACAGGAGAGATCCTCTATGGAAGATGTATGAGAAAACACAAGCAAGAATTCACAGGACAAGGAAACATCAGTGGGCCTTGATCTGCTCACATCATAGGTCCATTGAAGCATCAGTAATTACCAAGACTTGGGCTTGCATAGACTCATAGAGCTAGGAAGGACTTGGACCCATGTAGGCAGAGAGTCATTGATTTAAAGCTGGAAAGGACTTTAGAGCTCATCACATTCAACCCCTCCCTTTTCAGATTAGGTAACTGAGGACCAAAGAGGTTCCATAACTTGCTCGGGGTCACACAGTTAGTCTCCAAGGCAGGGTTTGAACTTGGGTCTTTTTGACTCCAAGTCCAATAGTCTATTTCTCCCATATTAAAGCTGTATTTCATTCAGATGACTCTTCTTCCCTGCATTGATTCCCAAGCAATTGGGGGTCATCTCCCATCCTCCTGATCTGTGTCTTGCCACTGGATCCCGATAACTCTGGATGAGAAAGTGAGGCTGATGGCTTTTCACAGCTCTGTCTCACTCAAATCCAATTCACTTGAAAGTCAAAAGATCACCTTCCTGATGTCACTGGTCCTCTTCAAGAGTGAAGGACAAACAACAACTGAAGCAGTTAATGAGGTCTTTGGGAGAGGTTTGGGAAGAAAAGAGGAAAGGAATCTTTGATTTGGGGCTTTCTTGGGAGATGGTAGGAGAGGTAACAGTGACCCAGAAACTCAGTTCAGTGGTCTGGCAAGATAAGAAATTGCTTGCTTTGGGGTAGATTGGCTCAGCCTGTAAGTGCCTTGCTTGTATAAATATATTTCAGTTGTGAATGTAAGTCTTTAAAAAATAAATTGCTGTTTATAACTCATTTACCCATTCACTCATTTAACCATTTAACAAACATGCATTGAGCCCCTGCTTGACTCCTGGTCTAATGAAAAGAGCAATTTAAGATGCTTGCAGGCGGCTTCTCCTGGAGTCCCTTGCTGGTCGAGCCTTCCTCTTTAAGACTTATTTTATTTACATATTCTTTCCCTCATTTGAATGTAAGCTCTTTGAGGACAGGCACTGTTTTTTGTTTTTGTTTTTGATTTTTTGGCTAGGCAATGGGGTTAAGTGACTTGACCAGGGTCACACAGCTAGTAAGTGTTATGTGTCTGAGGCCAGATTTGAACTCAGGTCCTCCTGAATCCAGAGCCAGTGCTCTATCCACTGCACCACCTAGCTGCCCCTAGGCACTGTTTAGTATTTATTTTTGTATCACCAGTTCCTAGCACATGGCCTAGCAGAGATCTAATAAATATTTGTTGAATTGAATTGGATTCAATTGAATATCAAAGGAACACATGGCCTGTCCATTTATGTTGCAACCTTCTTAACACCCATCTTACATCATTGCTTTTCTGTGGCCCACAACTTTAATTCTTCAGTAGTGTTCCCTGACTTATAGCCATGAAGCATCCTCAGAAGACTATTAATGTAAAGAGATGGACCTTTATTTCAGAGATAATAATATTATTAAATGAACAGCACAATTTTCTAAGGGTACCCTGGAATGCTCTCCTATTCAGTTCTAGGCCAAGAACCATCTATGTCCACCATGTATGTGCTGATGGACCAACTCTATGAGTTGCCCCTCCAAATGCATATTACAAACATTCTTCATTCGCTTTTTTTTCCCATGTGGATAGGTAGGGTGAGCACAGAAAAGAAAAGAAAAGAAAAGAAGGAAGGGAGGGAGGGAGGGAGGAAAGCATTAATAACACTATTAAAATAGAAAAAAATATTCTGAAGGGGACACTAGCAAAGAAATGCTATAAATATATACTATTGAAATTGTGTGTTACAAATGTTCACAGGTCCATAGACAATTCTTTTTTTGTTCTTTGTTTATTAAACTGCTCATTTGTTTATTATTGCTAAATTCACAATTTAAAATAAAAAAGTTTTTTAAAAAGAAAGAACTTGGCATGGGGAAATGTCCATGCTAGTCTCGGCTCTATTGCTACGTGACCTTGATCAAATCATTTCCCCTCTCTGGACCTGTGAGCTTACCTGTAGAATTGGGGTGGGGAGATGGGAGAAGCTGCATGATCTCTAAGGTCCCTTTCAGCTTTAAATTCTGTACTTCTATAAATGCTTGGGAGCCATTAGCGTTAGAAGTCTTTTCTGTCTGTAACTGCCTGACATGTATGAACAAGTATGTAGATGGAAATGTCTACAAGCTGAAGACACAAACACTCGGGGTGTTCACATTTCTTTTCACAATGAACTGTATGTGAAACAGAGGGTTCAGAATCCTCAAGAGCTTAGCATGTCTGGATTCTGACTTTTTTAAAAAACTTGGAGTTCGGGTGTTTTTTTTTTTTCTTTTTTAAAGAATAAACTCAGAACCCTTTATATCTCATCTGGGGATAATAGATGGAGTAGCTGAAGGCAATTCTGGGGACCAGGCTTTGGCTGCAAAAGTGAAAATGCTGAAACTCTATCATTCTTGATTGGAACTTGAGGGAAAGTAGCCCAAACAATCTGTGTTACTTCAAACAGGAGGAAAACTGGTGCCCAAGTTGAAGTGAGCTCCCACCCATCCCTCAGTCCTTTATCTGCGGATCCTCTGGGGGGGTACTCCCCTCCCCTCAGGCGGATGACCCTAGGTCAGAGTTGTCTGGTGGGTGGTCTTTACTGAGATACAAAGAACATTCCTGAAGCCTGACTAACCAGATACCAATCACCTAATATCCCCTCTCATATAGGGCGTGTGCCCCAGCTGTGAGCTGGGATGTTTTGGACCTTAGGAATGAAGTTGACCTGGTCAACCATCCTTAGAGTGAAGAACTGGGTGCCAGCCTATCCCGAGGCTGGGTGATTACCTGCTTAGAACTGAAAGCTAAATTTGTCAGATGCACAAAGCCCTAAATGCTAGTGCTTTCTGCTTCTATTTAGCTCTCCATTGAGCACAGTGACTTGAATTTGCATATAGAAGGCCCTGGATAATTGAATTAAATTTAATTGAGTTGAATTGAGCTCAGAGAAGGAGAAGATCTGAACTGGCGAGAGATTTCTTTTTTATATTGATAGCATCAAGAGAAGAAAAGTGTCTTAATCATAACCAATAGTTATACAAGGTGTCCCAAAAGTCTTAGTGCAGTTTTCAGCTATTAAAACAAGCAGCTAATTAAAAGCTTAAGCCTTAATTGTTTAAAACTGCACTAAGACTTTTAGGACATTCTCATTTTGAGTCTCACAATAACCCTGTGAGGCAGGAACTACAGCTATTATTATCCTCATTTTATAGATGAGGAAACTGAGGCTCAGAGAAACTAAGTGGCTTACCTGTGATCCCAGAGCTAAGATAATGTGTCAGAGACAAGCCTTGGTGATTCCCAGGCAGCATCCTATCCACCAAGCAGTATTTCTTTTCTTCTGAAGAATTTAGGTGGAACAAGCGGAACATATCCAGTTTATACATGAATCAGGCACCTTGTGTTTGGCCCTGAGGCCAATGACAGAGAAAATGGAGAATGTGTTCCCTGCTTTCAAAGAGTCTGCAGTCTAATGGGAGATAGAGAATGGGAAGAATAGCACACATTTCTCTGAAGGCTTTCCTCACAGTCTACCCTGAGGATTTAGGCAAAGATTGGGTGATCTGCTCAGGTTTGCCCCAGCACCAAGATGTGGAAGCCAGAATGGCAACTCTGATCTCTCCTTACTCCAAGCTCAACGCCCACTACCCTGCCGACCCGGATGGAACTAATAAATATGTAAAGAAATCAATCCATTAACAAGTATTTATTGAGCACCTTGTGCCAGATACTGTGTTAAACTTGTAAAATAATCCCTGCTCTCAAGGAGCTTACATTTGAATTGGAGAAACAACATGTACATAAGATTCATACAAGGTAACCTTCTAGCAACTGGGGTACAACCAACCCAGTTCAAAGTTTACTCTTCTGTCCTTCTCCTATCCAGATCCTATTTACCCTTTGAGACCCAGTTCAAGGTCTTTTTTCTCTAAGAAACCTTTCTTGAGAATCCCTGCTTTGTCTTGGTATTCAAAACCCTTTGCAACCTAGCTCCCTCCTATTTTCCAGGTTTTTCATACCCTACTGGCCACCGTCTACTCTTCATTCTAGTGTCACTTGTTAGTATGGTCATTCCACAAACAGAACACTCCACCTCTTGCTTCCTAGCATTTTCTCTGGCTGTCCCTATGCCTGAAATGCTCTCTCTCCTCAACACTTACTGACTTCCCTGGCTTCCTTCAAGTCCCAGATAAAATCTTGTCTTCTAAAGGAAGCCATTTCCAACCCCTCTTAACTGTAGTGATTTCTCCTCATTAATTATTTCCTACTTATCTTGTATAAAATTTGCTTTGTATATATTTGTTTGCATGCTGTCTTCCCCTACCCCCAATTAGATTGCAAGCTTTTTGAAATCAGGGTCTGTCATTTGCCTCTTTCTGCATCCTCAGCACTTAGCACAGTGCCTGACACATAATAGGCAAATAAATGTTCATTGATTGATTAATCTAAACACTCACAACATTTACTTTCTGTAGTACATAGCTTACATAGTAATGAATCTTATTTTGTTTGCTAGTCTTCCATACATGGTAGTTTAATTTCCCCAACTATAGTGTCAGCTCTTTTAGAGACAAGGATTATGTCTTACACAGAAAAATCTTAGTATTCCAAGACCATTTTTTTCTGCCCTTAGGGTTTAACCCTTTCAACAGGGCACATAGGTGTCCCAAAGGACATCTGAGGGACAGGTGGCAGTATCTACCACCATATTGCAGTACTGTCCTATGTCTCTTTATCATTGGCTTTCTTCTTTTATACCTGTCATAGCTTTGACAGCTCACCTTTCCATTCCCTTTTCTTTCTAATTTTCTTCTCTTTTCTATCTCCTGTCACTTTCCCCAAACTTCTCAGTTTTAGCGTGGAAAAGCTTTCTTCTGTTACATGTCAATAGCTAATCAGAGTTTTCCTTTACATCTGGTTAGTGAATCATGAACCAATCACAGTGCGTGGAAAAGGAAGGAGGGTAATTTTCAGGTCTTTGGCCCTTCCTAGCTAATTCTGGCACTGTTGGAAACTTTTCTCCTCTGCCCAAAGTGCTGTCTTCCTCTTCTCCCCCCGCCTCCATACCTTTTGCAAGTTTGGTACTATTTTCAGATATCAAATTTGGGGGTCTGTCAGTATCTCCCATAAGACCATAAGAAATAGAAAGGATCTTAGATCCAATCACCTCATCATTTTAGAGATAAGGAAACTGAGGTCCATAGAGGTTAAGTAACCTACCCAAGGTCCCACAGGTAGGAAGCGAAAGAGCCAGAATTCCAGACACTTTCTTTACTATAAACTATATGCTATCTGCCTAGCCTAGTTCTTCATGGGCTGGAAAGCCTGGTGTTAGGCCTTAGTTGGGGCTTGCTAATTGATCGAGCTTTGATTGAAATATTTATTGAATTATAGATTTACTGAGTACTTTACACTGTACCAAGTAAGTATTTGTTTTTCTAAGCCTAACCATTGCATGATAGGATATGATTTGCTGAAATACTCCCTAACCATCCAAAGGTAGTGAGAGCTTTGATGGGGATAGAAAGTTTTTTAGTTTGGTTTTATTTTCTTCTTCTCTTTTTTGTTTAAATTTACTAAAGACATTTGACATCAGAAGCTTCCAGAGCCAAGGGCTTGGTCTCTGTGACCTGGCCCAGCAGGCGGCAGTATACCCAGAGAACATCTCCACCATTGCCAAGGGTACTACTATGGCCCTGTGCAGATAATTAGTGCAGCCAAGGAGCAAACAAATATTTGCCTACTGTTCCATCTGCGTGATTCTCATTGAGGCCTGGGAGCCAGGGACTGACTCTTTCTCAACTGAGGTGCGCGCCTGTGTGACTGGGGAGACATACGGGAAAGATAAAAAATGCTGGCTGGTGAAAGAAATTCGAGGCACACTCTGTGAACTGCCTCTGATTTGCAAATGAAATTTCTTCCCACAGACAATGCAGGCAACATCAGGCCCTGATTGAAGAGCCAACTCCTCAAAGTCTCAAAGTCAGCGTCAGCCGCCAAACCTCCAGCCACCGAAGGCAGAAGGCAGAGATGGAAATAATGAACTGCATTAGCTAAGAAATCTAGAGAACCGTCTCTATTAGACAGCTGTTAGGGTCAAAAGGAAACCAGAAAGGAGATACCAAGAGGAAACACGGGCTCCCCAGAATAATTGCGGTGCAATTAACAACGAGTGAATCTCCATCCTCTGTGGATTCAGGAACTTGCAAGCAACATGTGAAGAGGAGGACAGCCCCCGAGTTACTTACTAGGAAAAACAGCCCATGGTTCCCTTCCCAAACTTTATGTCCACAAGGCATAAAGAAACATCCTCAAAAGATGAATCAATAAGACCATGTGACTTAAAAAAATCAATAAAAAAAATAAACAGCTAGATATTGAGCACGTCACCTGAAAACCTGGCAACAGGTTAAAAGGATTTCCTCCCCTGTTCTGAGACAAGGCTGTTTTCTGGCCATTTAATTCAAGGGCCACAGAGTGTTATCAAACAAGAGCTTAGGAGCAGATGAGGGAAGGCAGCTTAAGAGGGAAAGTAAGAAGGGCAAAGGGAAGGGTAGAGTGGTATTGGGAAGGGAGGGAAGATGGCTCAGGCCAACCCAGTCCCCATGGTGGTCCCAGTCATGGTCCCTCAAGGTGGGCATTTGCTCCCACCTTGCCCGATCCCCTTTTCCTCCTTTCTGAGTTTCTGAGGTTCGGACTAGAGGTGACAGTTACAGAAAGAATAAATATCTTTCAAAGTTATTAACACCTACAGGCTATGTTCATGACAAAGCAGCTGTCCAGAATTATTCAGAAATATAACTTTTAAACTTTCGATTAAACATTTTAAATAGATTTTTTTAACAACTTGTGTTTTTACATTGCCATATCCCTTTGTATTCCTTCTCCTCTTCTCTCCCAGAGAACTTTCCCTTATGGTGAATTTAAAAAAAAAAAAAAGGAGAAAGGAAGAAAGGAAGGAAAGAAGGAAAAAAAGAAAGAAGGAACAAAAGAAGAAAGGAAAAAAAGGAAGAAAGGGGAAAATCAACAATACTGATCAATACGAAGAAAAATCTTATAGATACATTGTTCCATACGTGGAGGCCCTCAACTGTCTTAAGGAGTTGGAGTGGTGGGGAGGCCTCTCCTCCAATCTCTTCTTCAGAACCAAGCTTGTTTTAGATAATTTTATAACATTTACTTCCAATTGTTTTGTGGTGGTTGTTTTTTCTCCCCCTAAGCATTGCTGCAGTCGCTGTGGAAGTTGTTTTCCTACCTCTGCTTATTTCATTTTGCATCATTTCATGTAATATGCCTGAGATTTTTACTCCTTTCAGTGAATCAGACCTGCAAGTGTGGTGAGTTTTATTTAAAGCCTTTTCTGTCACCAAAGGCTTTGCAGAATGACTGGGTTTTCACTTTTTAAAAATTTTTTACCCTTCTCCTTTCCTAAATCCCTGGGTGTGCTATATAATTCTATCTGCATTTTAATGGCATTAGGAAAGCTTACCTGTCAGAGGAGGCCTAATAGTTATACTGGTGAGTTAAGTGGAAAAGAGCCCAGGGCAAAAGGGAATGGGGGAAGGACAAGCTAGGACACTTCATTTATCCATTCATTTAATAAGTGCCTACTATGTGCAAGTCTCTGGGTAAAAGAGGAAAAACCAAGAATAAATAAGATGAAGTTTGACCTAATGGATTTAACAGCATAGCAGAAAGGATGACATTTGCAACAAGTCTCTAATACCCTACAACTACTCTAGTACAAAGCACAACAGAATGAGAGGTACAAATGAAGCCCTATGTTCTGTTCAACAGCAGAAATAGATATGATTTTATCAATGGAAATGACATTAAAGAAGGGGCATTATCACCTGCTTTGGACACTAAGGAACATGGACCTTTCTACCATAATCATCATCGTCATAGCTAGCATTTATATACCACTTTAAAGTTTACAAAGCACTTTACAAACATTGTCTCAGTTTATCCTCAGAACAACCCTGGGAAATAGGGGCTATTATTATCATCCCCATTTTTACAGATGAGGAAACTGAGGCAGATGGGCATACAGTGACTTGCCCCAGGTCACACAGCATCTGCAGCTACTCAAACTCAGATATTCTGATTCCAAGTCCAGTGTCCTCTCCATATGTGCCTTTTTCCCTGTTAGAATGGGAGCTCATTGAGAGCAGGGCCCCCTCTGACTTTTCTATCTGTATGCCCTGTGCTTTGGACATAGTAAGTACTTAGTAAGTGCTTTGTTTGCTTATTCTTTCTTTCATGTGAAGTCTGAGGAAGGGAAGATCATTTGGGGGAACAGTGGGAGGGGGCTTAAAAGAAAGTGACATCTGAACTGGGCCTTGAAGGTTTTTAGAAGATGGCTAAGGGTAGAGTGAAAAGGAGGCCTGTGAATCAAGTTATAACTTCGTTGAAGAGGGTAGGAAAATGAGCTAGAGATCTGGTGATGAACAACGAAAATGAGGAGAGATTATTATGGCTGCATAGACCTCCTCCTCCCAGCTCATTCTCTTCTCTCTCCGTGGGTTTTGATATTATCAGTGACCGAGACCAGAACCTTTCCAGGTTTTGGGGTGCTGGTGTCACTGAGGGAACACTATTACTTCTGATAACAACAACAACACAATATCTTCTAAGTATCAGAATGGCAAGAAGAATTGGGACAATTTTGAGGAGACTCTCACTAAGCCAGGGACTTACAAATCTCCTACCTACAACCATGGCTATAGGCCACCCAGGTTCACAGGCCACCCAGGTTCACTGCATTGGGAATGATGGTTCTGACTCATTACCTGGGGAAAACTCAGGTAACAGACTGACGTTCATATCAATTGATTGAAGTTAGGCAAGTCTTGGATATTGCTCCTTTAAAAATGGTCAGTCCTTGGCATTGATATGTTTACCAACTTATCTGATATGGAGAAGCCAGGGACCCAACCAATCCCAAAGGCTTTTCTCATCCCCCATTCCTCCCCTCCCCCCAGCTCACCCACCTAAGAGATTTTCTATGGGGATTTAAGAAACTATTGGTAAAGAAAAGGGTCCACTTTGTAGAATTTAATTTTTCACTCAAAAAAAGTTACTATTTAATGGAATTTTTGTCTCATCCTCTTTTATCCTTATCAGATATTACTTTTCACATCCATTTTCCTCTCCTCAAAAAAATTATCAGGGAAACAAAGCAACTACTTCCTTGCTAAGAGGAACCTTTGAGAAATATGTTTCTTGGGCAGGTTTTCCAGTCCTAGTAGGTTTGGTCTAAGGTAAGTCAAATGTTAGCAAATATTTTCTCTGGGGCAAATTCCCAGAGAAAACTGAACAAGTTAGTGGAAGGTTAGAAAAAAAAAGCCCCTCCATCACTGCAACTTAAAAAAAAAAAAAGACATTCCAAGAAGGGTCTTACTGAAGTATGTGAGATCTTGAACCAAACGGGTAATATCAATGCATGTTGCTACTTTTGATAGGGCCTGGGTGACAGGAGTGGGGGCAGAAATGGAAGTTCAAAAAACAAATTCAGAAGAGACAGATGGAAGAGCTTTGTCACTCAAAGAATAATAAATGTTTGCAATGGCCTACTGGGCAAGGCTGTTGAGGCAGAGACAGTGGGTTCGTTCAAGAAGCAATTAGATGCTATCCTGGGGGAAACACTGTATTACAAGAGACATGCATCAATGTGGTGAATGGCTTTTCTCATTCCAAACGAATATTCCCTACGTTCTTTTCTCCAGTGCATCCTCTTAAGGGTCTGCAACCTCAGTGGATGATAGGAATCCTGAAATTATGCCCAGCAGTGTTCCCTACAAAACTGGGCCAGGAGAAATAATGCTATTTGGGCAGAATTACCATGCACCACGCCTTTCTATAAGGGGATTTTTAATATAATTGTTCTTTGAGTCCTAGATAAACACAGAGAAGAGAGAGAAAATCAACAGACAAATCTTGATGGGTTATTCCATCTGTCTCATCCCAATTCAGCACAGCAAAAATGGATTAAGTGCTTACTAGTACAATAGTTTTCTAACTGGTCTCCCTGTCTCAAGTTGATTCCCCACTCCAACCCATCCTTTGCTCAGCTGCCAAGCTGATTTTCCTAGAATGGAATTCTGACCACTCCATCTCCCTGCTCTGTGAGCCCCAGTGGCTCCCTATTACCTCCTTTATCAAATAAACTCCTCTATTTCACAATAAAAGTTCCTACCTTTCAAATGAGTTAATATATAATACACTTTGCTAACCTTAAAGCCCTGTGTAAATGCTAGTCATTATCATCATCATCATCACTACTTCTTTTCCTGTCTTCTTATACTTTGCTACCATCCATACCAAGATAATTACCCTGACCTACTTGCAATTCTCTGAATATGAAACTCCATCTCCTATGTCTGTATCTTTACATTGACTACTACCCCATGCCTAGAATGCTCTGGTCCCTTACTTCTGTCTTAGTTTACCTGGCTTTCTTCAAAACTCAGCTTAAATCCCACCTTCTAGGGAAAGGAACAGGAGAAAGGAGGTCTTTCCCAGTCCCATAGCTGCTAATACCTTCTCTTCTCAGATTGCCTTCCACCTACTGTGTATATACATAATTTTATATATATTGTATATATGTGTGTATACATAATTACTTACGTTTTGTCTCCCCCATTAGAATGTGCACTCCTTAAGTACAGAGAATGTTTTTGCCTTTTTTTTTTGTAATCCCAGTATTAGCATAATGCCTGGTATGTAGTAAGCGCTCAATAAATGCTTGTTCCATTTACTAACTACTAAAGGAAAAGCATTGCACTAGGAAATGAGGACATACAAAGATAAAAATGAATCAGTCCCTGTCCTTAAGGGGCTTACAATCTACATTCCAATAGAGTCCTTAATGGGGAGCACTCTCTTCTCCCCTAGTCTACATTTCAAATCCCTTTGACTCATATTCTTTTTCTTTACTTCAGTTTCTATTAAAGAGACAGCCTTTCTCCTTGCCAAAGTCCAAGCTTCTACTTGCACCCTTGGTTCCATCTCTCTATCCCTTCTCATCCGTTCTGGCAGCTTGCCACTGAAATTTGTCTGTATGTCAATCCCTCTTTCTCTCCTCTCCTCTCCTTAAATCTCTCCCTATTCACTGATTCATTCTGAGCTGTCTCCAAACTCACAACTCTCCTCTTAAAAAATAAAAATTTTTATCTAACCCTCATCTCCCCTCAAATTATCATCTTATATCTCTCATTCCTTTCA
Source organism: Vombatus ursinus (assembly GCF_900497805.2). Lineage (NCBI taxonomy): Eukaryota > Metazoa > Chordata > Mammalia > Diprotodontia > Vombatidae > Vombatus > Vombatus ursinus. The sequence goes on from NW_020948983.1 coordinate 8,133,672, forward strand.
TAACCATATCCTACAAAATGCTATCTGTACTTGTTAACCCCATTCCTTTTCCTCTCACTCACTTCTCAAACCCTTGCAATATGATTTCTTAACATCACCATTCAACTGAAACTACTTTCCAGGGTTACCAGTGGTCTATTAACTGCAAAATCTAATGTCTTTTTTTTAGTCTTCACCCTGCTCAACCTTTCTCAGCAGTATTTATCACTGCTGATCATTCCCTGCTCATGGTGACTGTCTTCCCCCTGGATTTTCAGGGGAGGCTGCTCTCTCCTAATTATATTTTCATCCATGCCCTACTCCCTGTGTTTGGATGTATCCCATGGCTCTGTTCTGGGTCCTTTTTTCTTTTCTCTCTATAGGATGTCATAGTAATCTCACTATCTTCCATTTGTTTAACTATCATTTCCATACAGGTGACTTCTAGATCTATAAAGGTCACTTTCATCTCTTTTCTGAACTTAAGTTCCACATCACCAATTGTCTATTGTACATTTCAGATTGGAAGTACCATTGGCATCTTAACCTCAATGCATTCAAAATATAACTCATTATCTTTTCCCAAAACACTCCCCTCTTTTAACTTCTGTTTTTCTATTTTATATATGTATATATATATATATGATCTGATTTGCAGATGACATGTAAATAGCTATGTACATACCAGATATATACATAATAGATAGAAGATAATCTGAGAAGGGAAGGCATTATCAGCTGGGGGACTGGGAAACGCTTCCTGCAAAAGACAAGAGAATCGCCCTAGTTTAGACCTCATCACCTGTGTCTTGGACTATTGCAATAGCTTCCTAATTGGTGTCCCTGCCTCAAGTCTGTCTGCCCCCCCCTACCCCAGTCTATCCTCCATGTCATTACCAAAATAATATCCCTATGTCTTCTACTCAAGGAGCTCCAATGTTTCCTTCTTGCCTCTAGGTTAAAATACAGACTCCTTTATTTGCCATTTAAAGCCCTTCACCATCTGGTTCCAGCCTGCTTTTTCCCATACTTATTATAAATTACTGTCCTCCATGTACTCTTCATTCTAGCCCAACTGGTCCATTTATTCATCTCCATACACGATTTTCCATTCCATATCTCCTCTACTTTGTACTAACTGTCCTCCATGCCAGGATTGAATGCCCTTCTCAACTCAGCCTTTTAATGCTCAATTTCCTACTAATAACTAGAATACCCAGGATGGGTGATAGGTTCTTTTTAAAAAGTTTCTTTTTATCACTGTCTCCTGTTTTTATATTATCATAATATTCTTCCCCTTGCCCTTCCCAAAGAGCCATCCCTTATGACAAATAATACTTAAAGAGGAAAAAAAATCAGCACAACTGATCTATACATTGAAAAAGTCCAGAAACATGCACAATGTATAAGACCTATAGACCTCTTACCTCTATGAAAGCATGGGTTGGGGGTGTCCTCTCATATCTCTTTATTTGAGTCATATTTGATGTTTATAATTTTGTTACATTCACTTTTGATTTTTTGGTGTTTAGGTTTTTTTTTCCATTTACATTGCAGTAATAGAGTATATTGTTTTCTTGGCTCTGCTTACTTCACTCTGCATTAGTTCATGTAGATCTTTCCATGTAGATCTATATTCATCACATACATCATTTCTTATAGTACAGTAATATTCCATTACATTTGTGTACCACAATTTGCTTAACCATTCCCCAACTGATGGGCATCTACCTTGTTTTGAATTTTTTTGATTTCATGAAAAGTACTGCTACAAATTATATGGAGATTCAGGGTTCTTCTTACTGATGATTTTCTTGTAGTATAAACTCAACAACGAAGCCTCTGGTTCAAAGGGTATGGACTTTTTATTATTTTATTTCTTTAATTTCAAATTGCATTCCAAATTGGTTGTACCATTTTACAGCTCCACAAAGAATGTATTAATGTGCCCTTACATACTTCTGCAATCCCTCCAACATTGATTATTACCGTGAATGATGATATATAAACAGGTAAGCTTAGAAAATCATCAATTGCTAAGGAAGAGCCAAGATATAACATTGTAGCAATGGAGTCTATAATTGTCTAGGAATGGAAAATCAGGGGCTGGGGGACTTACTATTTATGAACAAAATCTTTTACCTTCATCAGATCATGAGAATTCTTAATGGAATTTAAATAACTGGAAAGAATATGACAGTGTTTCAGCAGGCAAGAGTTAAGTAAGACTGGTTAAAAGGAATAGGTTCCCAGAAAGATTATAGGTCTTTGGTAGAGAACTTTATAAGTTAGAGCAACTTTAGTTTATCTTAGATTTTTAGATACAAGCCTATAAAGAGTCAGACACTATAGACTGAATGACCTCAAACTCTTTTCCATCCCAAAGATTGGTTCTTTGATTGGTCACTTTGGATGGAAAACATTGCTAACTGGGGATCCAGGTGATAATGCTGACCTTTTGAAACTGTTCAGGGTGCATGTTGTGAAAATACAATTCTATTTTTCTGACACAAAGATAAACGCTGAACTATACTCTAGGAAATGCAAAGAAATGCAATAGACAATCCTGGCTCTTAAAGGAGCTTATAGTCTAATGGAGAAGACAATAAGGCTGGCAAGCAGCCATATACACACAATTTACATCCACTTTTCTCACTAATCACCTGTGTTACTTTCCCTCTGTGAACCTCAGTTCTCATATCTGTAAAATGAAAGGGTTATATTCCATAACTTCTAGGGTCCTTTCTGTCTTGAACATTTCAGAATTGCAGGATCATTATCTTGCACCCAAAGTCAAGCTGTCACAATAAGTGTTGCCAATGAAGAACTTGAGAAGAGCATTTTTATTGGTCTTTGCCTAACTTAGGACTTAAGACCATCACATCATAATTCCAGCATCTCACATTAGGTACCTGGTATGTGTTCTCACCCAGAGAAAATCAGAGGGGGGTGGAGGAAGAAGGGTGCCACAGTGAGGGTCTTTATAGAAATCCAAGTTAAGACTTGAATAATTGGCAAAAACCTAGACTCGTCTCCAAGAACTCCCCTTGACATCATCACACCTTACATTTATCTTGCACTTTTTGGTATTCTAAGGGCTGCCTCATCTTCTATATTATTTGATCCTCACAACAGCTCTGTAGCAGATAGGTTAGGTCAAATAAGCACATTGGGGACCAAAAAAGTGATTATGGTCACAAATTGATTTTGGAAGAACCAGGATTAAAATGTTGGTCTTTACACATAAAGCACTTTAAAAAATCTTGAAGTGCTATACTTACTATAAATGTCAGCCATCATCATCATCATTATCTTTATTTCTATTGGAGCTCAGAAACAGTCCTGGGACAAGTTGCTATCCTACTATTTTTTATGCTTAATATTTGGAGAACTATTACATAAGTGGATAAAATTAGTATTTTTAGTTGACTAAAAGTAGGAGAAGGTATAAGGTCATCTTTTGTAGGCTAGCCAGAATCATGTTGGGATAAATCCAGTAGCAGATAGAATAATCAGAGTGACATATTCTGTATCTTATTGCCACATAGTTTTGGTTCCCTCTGGTAGGCATCTATGTTTTGAGAACTTTTCATCACATCTGGAAGTGATAAAGATTCAGTATTGCCAATCTATCAAAAATATTGTTTTTTAATGTTTTATGTGTCAATGTGACATCCAAACCATCATGAGTAACAGTTTTGTTCTGTGATGATACTCCAGTTTCAGTATGAAGATTTCTTATCTGGTCGTTGGTGAAGTATAATGAGCTTCTGGTCTAGAATTCTTACTACATGATTGTGTCATTCTAGCTGTTTGATAGGTGTTAAATTTTTGCAGCCCACAGAATCATGCTACACCACTTCTATCATTTCTTTGTGACAATTGCATTAATCAATAAGTTCAGGCTCCTTAGAGATGACTTTCCTGTTATTTCTAGAAGTAGTGACCTGGACTATGTAAACCTTTCATAAACCTCTATGTTCCTATAAATAAATCCACGTGCCTCCATCATTTTTTGATGATTTTTTAGGTCAACAAACATTATTGGTTTAATTCCTGCAGATATCATCCATGGAGGACCTTTGAATTGCACTCCTCTTTTCATAGGCTCCATCTGAAGGTAAATCATTATTGATTACATTCAATCAATCTATTTGCATATAACCATTATTTCTGTGAAGGCAGAAGCAATTCTGTGAGTTTTCAACCTAGTTATCATGTGATCTGCTAACATCTTTCAATCCTTTTCCTACTTCTGTATAAGAAAGCATCAAATTTCCTGTAGCTACATTTTCATTTAATTACTTTCTAGATGAGTAGTTCCTTTACTGTTCCATTCCATTGAGACTGTTATCGTGAAAGTGCTAATTGCGCCAAATGTGTTCTTCCTTTTGCACTTCAATTTCAGGATGCAAGTAAGTCTCTTGACACAAAATGACCCAACTTTGTCAACACTAACTTTCTGCTAAATGTACTTGCTTAGAGAAGACCAAAGTTTTTGTTAATATAAACATCATCCATTTCTTCTGACATACTGAAATTCAAAGCCTTCAATCTCTATTTTTTTGTCTTTAGCACATAATAAGAATTTGACACTTACTGACTCCAAATGACATATTGACATCATTGGAGACTATATCTGTGAGACAAAAGTGTTTAATGTGCTTTCATGGAGGCATTTAACTTGATGTAATCCATGCATATAAAGTGATTAATATGAAGTTTTGGTATAATTCCTTTTTTGACCTGGACACTGTACTCAATTCTACCCAAGAGAGATAATAATGGATTTAGGATGAGGCAGAACTACAAAGGACTCAGTGTTCCTGAAAAATACCACATTTTATATCATTTATTTTTAATGTTATTATGTTAGAAACATGTTTTAAATTGAAAAGTTTTCATGTAAATGTGGCATGCTCTAGTGTTCTTACTATATAGTATTTGAATCTATTTAACATATAATAATGTAATTGATAATATATAAATGAGTCATGAGTGCAGAACCAAGTCCAAAGTTTTGTGGTAATCAATACAAGCAGTATGAATGTTATGTTGCTTGTGGGCAGCTTGTTAAACAATTGTCAAATTAATCATGAGTTTCTCCTTATACCCCTAAGCCTCTTGGCACACTCTTTTTGCTCCCCTTCCAATTTCTTGTTTTCTCACAAATGTTTAAACATTTTTAGGTCATATCAGATGTAAGTGCTTTGTATAAAGTTCATGAACATGTTATTGGCCTAGCTTGGAGAGGTCATTGGTAATCTCATCTTTTAGTAAGGGACTGTCTTTTGCCTTTTATCCTCAGTGCTTATCACAATGCCTGACACAGAGTAAGCACTTAATAATTAATTAATGTTTTGAGGGGTGAAATCAGCCCTGTGTCTGAGTAATTCATGTGCCACTGTGAAGCATTTGAACCAAAAATTATGAACCTTATCTAGGCCGGTTCTCTTCCAAATTTGCAGAAAAGCTAGTGTTTCAATCACTCTTCTTGATATAACCATTTTTTTCATTCCTGATATTAATAATGCTCAAACTTCCTGCTTTTGTGTTTGATTGAAATTGTCTTTGCTGTCATGTACTTCCTGCGACTATATAGACTAATGACTGCCAAACTTTTTTGTATGAACACTCCTATAGTAAATGAGCATGCATCCCCAATAAGAATATAGTTGCTTATTAATAAATTATATAATTTAATACTAGACTATGAATTGCATATATTATAACCTTACACAAGAATAGAACTTTTTTTTAAATGAGCTAAAGATGAAATAACATTTGGTCTTTGAGTCAATAGAGAGTCACTGGATTTTATTGAGTAGGGAAGTGACATGATCAGATCTACACTTCAAAAGGAATATCAGTTTAGCAGATATGTGGAGAATGGATTGGAGAGGGTAGATACTTGAGGCAGGGAGACCAATTAGGAAGCTATTGCAGTAGGCCAGGTAAAGGTATTAAGTGCTTCAACAAGGATAATGGTGGTAGAAATGACAAAAATTTTGCAAGAGAGGTGAGGGAGAATTATTAGAGTGTAAGCCCATCTTATATAGGCTCATTGAAAGCATCCTTGGTACAAATACAATGGCATATGGGGATGATAGGTACTTCATACTATTTCTAAATAATTTTTATTTCTTCTGCTAGGCATTTATATTTTGAAGGTTTTTTTTTTGTTTCAGGTAGCTTAGAGATTCTGAGGCTCTGACATGGATACCTCAATGTAAAATCTTGTTCGTAAGTTTTTTATGGATGGATCAGTCTGGGTGATTGTGGGCCACCATCTGATCAATGGTAACATCCCAGCTCCAGTACACTTTCTTGGTTGAATCTTCAAATTTGGCAGTGTTCATTTGTCATCCACTTTTTACTATTGCTCCATGAGGTGGTGTCTTGTCACAAAAGTATTTCCCTAGTCTTTTGAACTGTTTATAAAGTCTTTGAGAATAGTTATCAAATCCCTTTCCTCGTTTTTGGTGAGGAAGTATTCATATTTCTATAGTTTTCTTAAGGTCCTGTATTTCATTAATACTTAACAGAATTTTTTGGTGAAGATTTTTTCCCTTATAGCACATCTTAGAGTTCTAAAAGTATCCATTAAAATTAGTATCGCAAAGTGAAGTGAGCAGAACCAGGAGAACATTTTATGTATCAACAACAATATTGTATGATGATCAACTGTGAATGATTTAGCTATGACAATTCTGAAGGACTTTTGATAAAAAATGGTATCGATCCCCAGAGAAAGAACTAATAAAGTCTGAATGCAGCTCGAAGCACACTTTTTTGGCTTTCTTCTTCTCCTTTTGGTCTGTGTTTTCTTTTGTAACATGGCTAATATAAAATATGTTTTGTATGACTACACATGTATAATTTATATCAAATTGCTTGCCTTCTCAGGGAGGGGGGAGAGAGGAAGGGAGGGAGATAATTTGGAACTCAAAATTCTTTTTAAATGAATGTTAAATTTTTTACATGTAATTGAGAAAAAATAAAATAAGAGTACAGCTTTAAAAAAAGATTAGTATTGCATAGGCATTCATTGCTTTGAATATTTTTCTCAATAAACTTTGATGATAATGGCGTTTATAATTTTGTCATAACTGCCTCCCTATAATTGTAGAGAAGGGCCATGTGTGTAGACAGGGCTGTCATTGTATGACTCAGTGGGAGGCAGAATAGACATTTCTAGCCTCTTCTCCCCCACCCTTCTCGAAGGGAGACTTCAATTCCTGCCAGGAGGGGAAGCAGGAAGTTGGGGCCAGAGGCTACCATTCTGCTTTCCTAGGAGAGAAGGGGTACTAGGCTAGAATTACATCTATCTGCTCCCTTAAATGTTATTAGTCTATAGGATATGACCAGGTTTATGCTGACCTTTTATTTGCTATGCCATTATTACTGGGGGGGAGTGAGACCCCAAGCTCTATATCCAAGATTTGACCCCTTTCCTATCAAATACCAGTCCCACAATGAACCTCTATAGTGAATAGCAAAGAAAGCCATTTTTTCAAACAATAGCAAAACAGAAATCAAAGAAGGTATACATAAGGAGATATATACAAAATAACACAGAGTGAAGGAGCTCTCCCACTAAAAGTGAGAGAACTCAGCAAGAGAGCCAGAGAGAGAGAATGAGAGACAGAAAGAGAGAGAGAGAGAGAGAGAGAGAGAGAGAGAGAGAGAGAGAGAGA
>NW_020948983.1:8141357-8173742 GCF_900497805.2 Vombatus ursinus
GAGAGAGAGAGAGAGAGAGAGAGAGAGAGAGAGAGAGAGAGAGAGAGCTAGTTCCAGATCTCACCCAAAGGGGAGTTCCCTGAAGTCTCTAGTGTAGCAAACTGTGGATAGGGACATTATGGAAACTGCCTGTTCCTCTCATATCTTCCCAGTCTTTTCCTTTAGCAACCTAAAGTGATGTTCACCTCGTCCATCTTCCTTCTTGAAGTTGAAAGCCAAAAGTGCCCAAAGAAAGTCACTGCTTGTAGAATCTCAAAGAAGACAAGACATGAACTAAAGTTCTCTTGCTCTCCCCAGCTCTCTCCCGCCCCTCACATGAGGCAGGGCATCCTTCTCCACCAATAAGAAATTAGTCCCATACCAATGGGCTTTGGGACAAAGGTTACATAATAATAGCTGACGAGCCAAATGACTTAGATGGGAAGGATTTGAGAAATGAATGACTGGAAGTCTGCAACAATGTCTTTCAGGATAGATGAGTAAAAGTCCCCCCAAACACCATGATTTTTCCTGTGTTCCTTCAAATAATGTGGCCTTGGCTACCAGAAGTAAGTTCCATCACTCAGCTGAATCTCCCACTTGGCCCACTCTGCCAAGAGGCACGTTACTCAGCTACATTTTGCTCACAAAAATAAATATTTTAAATCAGAACAGATGCTGTCGTCCTGGACTCATGCCCTGTTGCTTTCAACATGGTACCAACCCCCTACAGGCTTCTAGAGTTGAGAGAGCACAGAAAGAGGCCCCCTGAGGGAGTGGGGTCATCCTTTCTGGGGCCTTGGCTGGGGAGGGCTCAGGCCACAGAGCTGCAAAAAGATCCTAGAAGAGGTAAAGGTGGGATAAGGGAAGGGGTGAGAGGCTGCGTACAGTTCTAGAGAAACAAAGCTTGATAACATGAATCCTCCTGGGAAACCTTCTGTAGCTACTGGTGGGGGAGGCAGGAGGAGGCAAACAAGGGAGGAGGTAGGATCTATGTGAGAGGAAAAGGCCCTCCCCTGACACTGCTATGGTGGTCAGAGTGAAGAGGCTCCCCCATGCTAGGATAGGAAAAAGAAAAATTAGAAAAGAAAAGAAAAGAAAGAAAAGACAAGAAGGAAAGATCAAAGTCACGGATGATTACCAAGATAAAAATAATAGATCACATTTATAAATAATACTACCTTAAAGGTACATTGCATATGTTATCTCTCAGGTGGGCTCCATTATTATTCCCATTTAGCATATGAGGAAACTGAGGCTCAGGACAACAACCTTTACCCTAAAGTTCTATTATTATTACCATTTTATAGGTGAGGAAACTAGAGATCAGAGAGGTTAAGCAACTTGTCCAGGATATATTGCTAGTACCCTGGTTGAGAAAGAATTCAACCCAGGTCTTCCTGGCTCCAAAGTTAGTTTGCTATATTCACTATGTCATTCTTCCTCTCTAAGGCAGTTTAGTGAACCCCCCCTGCAGTGTCGTGATAGACAAGTCTACAGGAGTCCAGGGCTCATTCTTGCATTCATTATAGTGATACATGTTGTTCAGTTATGTTTCTGCTGTGTCCGATGCTTTATGACCCCATTTTGGGTTTTCTTGGATATTGGAGTGGTTCGCCATTTCCTTCTCTAGCTCATTTTACAAATGAGTAAATTGAGGCAAACAGGATTAAGTGTTGCCCACGGTCATATAGCTAGTGTCTGAGGCTGGGTTTGAACTCAGGAAGATGTCTTCCTGACTCCAGGACTGTTGCTCTGTGCACTATGGTGCCACCTATCTGTCCACAGTGACATATAGTAAGTACTTAATAAAGCTTGTAGACTGGCTGCTTGATTGGCATCCAACATGTAAGCCTCATATAGCAAGTGGCATCTGAACCGGGCTTTGAGGGAAGTGAAGGATCCCCCAAAGGCAGGGCTAAGGAAGGCGTATATTCCACACACTGGGGACCACGTTGCTCCTTCAGGGTCTCACAAGCTTTTCAACCTGCCTGAGGAGAAGTGCAGAGGCACTGGAGGGGGCATTGGTGAGGAAAGAAATAAGGACCATATTGAAGTTGGGATTAGAGGGTGGCAGGAGGTAAGAGGAAAGAGGGAACCCATATTTTATGGGAGACCTTTCCTCAAAGGTCACCTCCTTCAATCCAGGAAGCATCATTCCGCGTATTATTCCTCATTATCAGAGCTAACTATGCTCTAGCCAAGGCCGGGCTTATTCCTAAATTTATGTCTCTGTGTGTGACCACTACAATGTACATTTTGTCTTTCTTCCCCTGAAAACTTAATCTGGTGACACAAATGACCTGGCTTGGACTCTCCCTTTCATGTCTATTCCCTACTCCAACTGGAACCCGCTGGCAGATTTTTCTTAAACTCTAAAATGAGGGGCAAACCTTCTCTTCTTTTTCTTTTTCTTCTCTACTACCTATAATCTTGATTTGACTCACACAAAAGTGACACAGTGGGAAATCCACTCAAGAAGACTTTGACAATGAACAATGGAAACGTACCTCCACAGAAGCCGGCATGCAGCGTTTATAGTGGGGAAAATAGATTCAAGTTTAAAGATGCCGTGTATGTTAACCGATTAGTCTTGGTTTTATGTATCTGGTCAAAGAGGCTGCTGTGGAATCACACCTATGAGGGAGAAGAGGGGGAAGAGGGGAGAAAGAGGGCAGGGGAGAGGAGGGAGAAAAACCCCAAGCACTCTGACTGAAGATGTATCGGTGATAATCATCTCAAAGAACTGAAGGATTTGGAAATAACAACAATAATAAAGAGGGGGAAAAAAAGAGTTGAGAGAAGATTGTTTGGGGATTGCTGTGTGTGTCAGCTTTGTACAATCACAATGGCCCCAGAGCAGGGCATTTGAGAGAGTCATTCGGGAAAGCTGAACAGACTCCCACAGAAAGGACTTTGCTCATTCAGACTGGAGGCTTTTCTTCTTGGATAATGCCCGAATAGACTCCCCTAGGATCAACCAGGGGCCTATGGGAGTCTTAGGCTAGAGGTGGGGGGTGGGGATGGGACTGAAAGGAACTATTCCCTTTAGCTTGACTCTTACTGATAGTCCAGGCCTGTTGGGCCCTAGGGAAGTTTCACACCTGAATGGGGCCTAAGTCTTGACCCCTTCCCTTATTCTTCAGTAGGGATCTAACTCAGTGGGAAGAGGCCACAATATACGATGCCCCTACTGGTCTAAAAGCGGGGGATCGGTTCCCTGAGTTTCTTCCCTTCAATCTCCAGCCTATTGGTCTGAAGCCAGCTACCCTCCCTGCCCAGCAGAAAGTAGAAAACTCTGCCTTTCTAAGGGGCTCTAAAAGGATTTGTTCTTTCATATTGGCCCATTCTGTATGAAAGGTTCTCTCCCCTGTCCCTATCTCTTTAAGTTTCCAAATGGATTGAAGAGAATTTGACTGTAAACAAACCAGATGGAGGTAAAAAGGAATCAGTCCTGAAATGGTCACTCACAGAGTGATCCAGGCCAAGTGGCAATTTATGTTGAACATTTAGGAAAGATTCACAATGGTAGTCATCCAGCACTAGGAAAGAGGACTGCATTTGAAATTTATTTACAAGGCTACTACTGATTGACTAGTGAACTATCTTCATTCAATCAATCATTAATTGTCTCCTAGGTACCAAGCACTGTGCTAAACACTGGAGATACAAAAGAAGCAAGAGACAGTCCCTGCCTTCCAGGCTTACCTAGGCCAACAGAGGAAACAACATGCAAACGAATATATACAAAGCAAGCTATATACAGGATCTTGGGGTTGTTTTGTCATTTTTCAGTCATGTCTGACTCTTTGGGACCCCATTTGGAGTTTTCTTGTCAAAGATACTGGAATGGTTTGTCATTTCCTTATCTAATTCATTTTACAGATGAGGAAACTGAGGCAAACAGGCTTAAGTAACTTGCCCAGGATCATACAGCTAATATGTATCTGAGGCGGGATTTCAACTCCGATCCTCCAGACTCTAAGCCAGATGGTCTAGCCACTGTGCCACCTAGTTGCCCCCACCTGGCACATAGTAGGCACTACATAAATGTTTATTTTAACCTATTTCCCCCTTCCCAGGGACATTGATCAGCACATACTGGGCCAAGTTACAAATTCTATCTGGGACTCAGTTTACCCATATGTTAGATGAGGTGGATAGAAGGAAAAATCATAAAAGGGAGAACCCTTTGGAAATAAAAGCTGTAAAAGCATAAAATGTTAATAGTATTTCCTCTGAAAGACTGGTCCCCAGAGTCTAAGGCAAGCACACATGTACACTATGACATATATATTGAAATAATATTGCTAAGCCATTATAGACAACCAATGCCATTGAATTATCTTTTAAATTTTTTTTTATTTATTTTGCTTTTAATTTATGGAATAAAACAAGCATTTCCATAACATGGTATAATTTAAAAAAAAAAGATGATTGCGTGTGAAACTGCAAATCTATTATATACAACTTGCTATTTCTTTTAAATATATAATAAAGTTATAATGTACATTCCTTTTTTTCTTTTCCTTTTTTCCTTCCCCCTTTGCCCCAGAGATGGCTACCATTAGACACAAATATGCATATATGTATATGTATATGTGTGTGTACACATATATACAAACATATATGTTACCATTTTATACATACTTCTATTTATCAGTTCTTTCTCTGGATGCAGATGGCATCTTCCTTCATTTGTCCTTTGTAGTTAATTTGGGTATTTATAATAGTCAAAATGACTTATTCGCTCAAAGTTGTTCTTAAAACAATGCTGCTATTACTGTATACAACATTCTCTTGGTTCTTCTGCTCATTTCATTCTTCATTATTTCATGCAAGTCTATCCATGTTTTTCTAAGATCATCAAGTTCACCATTTTTATAGCACAGTAGTATTCCATCACCATCATATACCACAACTTGTTCAGCCATTCCCCAATTAACAAGCATCCCTGCAATTTCCAGTTCTTTGCCACTGACTTATCCTTTGGCAAGTCACCTGAGATGCAAATTGGATGGACGGTGATGCTAAGAGCAAGCTCACCCTTAAAGATCCAGTGAAGTAAGCTCTCTTGCTGTCAGTTCACTTGCCACCTCATTCATACTATTTTCCATAGAACTCCCTACACCCTGTAACATAATTTCCAATTGGTCCTGGTCAAACCAATTCACAACAGTAGGCTGGCTATGCCTATATTGAACTGATAGAACATAAACTCCTTGAAAGCATAGGGATAGAGATAGAGACTGGACCTGAGATTTTATTGCTATAAAGATCTCCAGGGTGAGGAAATTGATTTTATCAATTCAGCAACGCATAGTCTTAAAGAGTTGCCAGGACCACAGAGAAATTTAAAATGACTTGCCCCAGGGTCAAATAGCGAGGTTTTGTCAGAGGCATGACTTGAACCCCTCTCTACCCATCCCTGAAGCCATCTCTGTACGCACTATGACATGTCGCTTCTCTTGCAAACAAGGGCTATTTCATTTTTCTTTCTGTACCTCGACTCCCAAACTGTAACACAGTGCTGGGCACATCATAGGTATCCAATAGAGACTCGTTTGGTTGACTGAGTCTAAAAAAAGTTTGCAGGGAAAAGGATTTGGCCCTAGGCCAAAGAGTGGAATAAACAAAATTTGTCTTTGTTGCCCTCTCACCTTTGCTGGGTGTACCCCATTCTACATGTCCTCTCTGGGGGTCCTTCACCCATGGTTAACCCTTCCTTGCTGAAGCCAGCCTAAGGCTGTGCTCAGGGAGGGGTAGGAGTTATAGATGGTCTTGGTGGGGCAGAGGCAAAGAAAGATATGTCAATACAAAACCACGGGTCAAAAACACTGGAAATTATCAAATATTAGTAATAATAGTATTTTTCTTCTGTTATCTCTTGCTTCCATCTTCTATACCTGTCTTTAAAAAAATCTAAGGGGCAGCTAGGTGGTGCAGTGGATAGAGCACCAGCCCTAAAGTCAGGAGGACCTGAGTTCAAATCTGACCTCAGACCAAACACTTGACACTTACTAGCTGTGTGACCCTGGGCAAGTTACTTAACCCCAAGTGCTTTAAAAAAAAATCTAAGTCACTGGGTTGTCTGTGCATAGGTATTGGCCTCTTTATGAATCTCCCTCTTTTTTATTTGTGATGACAATTGTTTGTATGACATCAGAATTTTATCCTTGAATGAAACATGTCTTTCTACTCTTGGCAAAGACAAGGGGCGACTTGGATAGAATAGTGTATGCATTGTTAGAAGCAATCGCTGCCCTGGGTATTCTTGCTTAGCTATTTTTCTTTTTTATAGGGGAGAGCTCAGTTCTAAAAGTGGCAGTGTTTCCAAAACTGACTTACATAAAAACAAAAGTCATGAAAATAAAACTTACTTAAAATTTGTTTTGAATTTCATTCTTAAGAACTTTCTTCGAAAAAAAAATGTTTTAATTAAAAAAAAGAACTTTCTTTGGCTCTTGGTATACCTCTATAGAACATAAATCCATGGAATAATGACTATTCTTTCCCTAAAAGCTTAAAACCTGTGGTGCATGTCAGACTCTACCTAGTGTCTTTCTGTTTTTGTATATGTAGTCTAAGATAGAATGGCCCCTTCTTTCCATGGTTCCCTCCATTTCTCTATTAGCAGCAAATTCATCCTTATTGGTTGGAAGCAAGTCCAGAAGAATAATTCTCCTTGTCACTTTCTCCACCTTCCGAAGAATGAAATTACCATTAAGGCCAATCATGAGTTTGTCAGCTGTTCTGCTCCTGGTGAAAAGGAAACTCTAGTGGACGTACAGATAGATGAAGTATCTCCTCATTATTTATCACGTCTCTGTCTTTGTAATGTTTCCTAGTTCTTTATCTCATTCCTCCGGTCCAAGCGTTCCGTCAGTTGTATACTCCCATGACCACGTTGTTTCTGTTTCATCCTCCCATTGATTCTCAAGAATTTCTAAATAAGGCCTCTCCCAAATCTATTAGTTTGTGATTCTATGACTCTAAACTAGACAGTCAAACTACAGAGAACCAAGGGAAACTACAGCAAAGCAACTTTTAGCTCAACCAATGAAAAATCTTCCTACTAGAGTTGTCCTGCAATGGAATGGGCCTGCCCATCACTAGAGATGGCCAAATAGAGGCTAAATGACCATTTTTTGGACATGCGGTAGGTGAGATTTCTGCATCATGTTCCATAGGCCCTTTACAACTAAGATTCTGTGATTTGAAGACTATGAATGAATGAAAGGACTTATTTAGAAGACAATTTGGATTTGTGAAAGATCCTATAAAGTCAGCAGGTCTTGGCTATACTCCTCATTTGCTAGCTCTATAACAATGTAACTAACTGTTTTAAAAATACATGTCTCATACGTTCAGTAAAGGCACATACCACATCTTTAATTCAACAACTTGGCATCTGCCATGTTCCAGACACTGTTCCCTCTTTTTATTGTATGGCTGTAACACCTACTTCAGCGCTTGTGGTTGTGTGGGGTGGGAAGAGAACAGTAAGTGCTTAGTAGATATTGGTTGAGCTGAATTGCCACCCCCTCCCACCTATCCTTCCTGTAGAAGTAAATAGGGGAACACCAGAGACTGGGGTCTCCAGATACTGTGCCAGGGACTCAGCATTCTTGGGACATTTTCCAGGCAGCTCTGTGGAGGTAGCCCCTGCTGAAGGCAGCATGGCCAGCACTTCCAGACCCTGATCAGGTTGCCCACTCCCTTTTGCCATCAAGGTATGACTTCATAAAGACAGTTTAACAGGCAACATAATCAACAGTGTCCCTAACAGTCTACCAAACAGCAAAGGAAAGAGTCTAGGTGCTATGTGCCAAAAGGAGAAAAATACTTGCAATTCCTGTTAGAAAACAATGCAGAGTTTGAAAGGAGGAAACTAAAAAATTTCAACTTCCCGGAGGCACTGGTATGGATTTAAAAGCTGACACCTTTCCTCAAATGCACCATCAATGCTTTTTATCAGGGACAGGCGCAGGAGATAGACATCCAATGATGATTAAGTCCATTTTCTTTTAGGTCATTCCCTGTCTGAGCTGGAAAGCGTGTGCTTGTAGCTCAAACTATTTCATAATAAAGAAGGCCACTGGGCATGAGATAACCACAAGGGTGCTTTAAGGATAGCTCGTAACGTTCTTGAAAGTTGGCTTAAAAGCATGGTATCTGAGATTTGGACTCATGAAGATTCTGGAGCTTATTATAGGAAGACAGCTTTTCAGGTGATGGAGAATGGGAGTCTGGTTCTAACTGGAGAAGTGAGGAGTTGAGGGCATTGGTATCCATTCTTCCTTCAGGACACCTCCCCCCCACCTCCAAAGCCCTGACTCTGCCCCGTCGAGGGTTAATGCTTGAAAAAGTACATTGCAAAGCATGAACTTTTGATTGGGGCACATGTAAAGGCAACCAAAGGGAACCAAAAAACCGGAAACTTTGTTTACCCTGATTCCTTTGTCCAGAAATAAAATCTGCCTCGAGAAAATGGATAGAACTATGAAGGCAGCACAATCTACTTTGTTTCCCTGGCTTGATGGGATGGTCTAAACTCCCTGTCCCCCTCCCTCTCCTATCCCAACATACACATGTGCGCATGCACCCACTAACTGAAAGCACAGCTTTGTGTGCCTGCAAGTTGTATCATGGATTGTGATCTCATTGGCTCCTCCTGGGGAACTTTGAAAGAAGTCAATTCCATAACATGCCCGACTGTCTATGTCAACCAACACACATCTTCCAAACTAGACTGACCCACAAGCAGGGGAACTACAAACCACATTCCTGTTGTTTTCTGAGGAACATGAACACTTAAATTGAAAAAAAAAGTAGGAGTGCTTATATTTGTTCATTAAAATAAGAGGGAGAGGCTTGGAACAAGGTAATTACACCTGAGTAGCAACAAATCACTTGGAAAACACAAAAATGTTTTCGGGGACGTTCCACTGCTAACGATGCTAAAGTGTTTTCCTTTCAAACCCAAGCAAGAGAATCCAAGGGATGAAACAAACTTCGCTTATTTTAGTTTCTACTCAATTACCTGTTAATGGAAAAAATCTGGCACCAGCAATAATGAGGCAGGAATGAGATCACTGTTCTTGAGGCCTGGCTTGTCAGAGGAGCCTGTAACAAGAAGTGTATTTATCTGCCTTTCTATAACCCTTTTCAAACACTCTGTCAGGGAGCCCACACTGAATAGCCAGAGAGGAGGAACTTGGAACCTGCTCCAGGCCTCTGAGGCCCTCTGGGAAAAGGAAAATTATTGTTGGCAAGCCTGCCTGGCTCCAGAAATTGATCCAGTGCCCCCCACTTGTCCATGCAGCAGCAGACAGAGCTAAGAATTTTGTTATAATTAAATAACAGAGTGCTGATTGGTTGCTGGAGGTGGTCTTGAAACCGGTGTTTAAGGCAGAGGAGAACAACGGTTACTATTCATAGGAGAAGCCCAGAGTCTTAAAAATCCATCTGTTTCATTCCCAAATTTAGGCCAAAAAAATGCTCACTCGCTGTCTTTAAAAATACCACCTGCTTTGCGATATTGTATAATGTGCCATTATGTAAGGTAGAGGGAGGGAGGACAGGACAGAAGAGGAGGAGATTAAAGGTAGAATGCGTGAGTAAGGAAAACAACCAAGAGTGTTTGAAAGGAAAGAGAGAAATACTGTCTGTCTACTTCTAATATGTTTGCCCCTCCAATCTGAGGTGTTCGATACAACAGAACCCAAGAGTATGTTACTTGGATGAATCTCTCAAGTGAGAGATTCTCTTTCCCTCTGCCACTGGGGAGTAGGGATTTCACCGAAGGCCATACCATAGCCCCTGGCATTTATACATCTATGGAGTTCCATAGCTTCTTCCTAGTGATATGTCTTCTTTTGCGCCTGAATAGGCTGCTGCTGACCCAGACCATCAGTATTCTCTCCACCAGTTCTCTGATCTAACTAGTCACAGATCCAGCTTCACTACATTGGTACCCTGTCTGTAGGTGTTGCAGCTATAATCCATCCAGACTCACTTCATGAGTCCTCTTGGCTCCCACTGTGTTCAAATAACCACAGACACCCCATCTCACTCCCCAATCTCTAGCAGAGCAGCCCCATTTGAAGAGGAGAGCAGTTCCCACAATCTCTTTTTGCTTTGACTTTCCTAAATCTTTGAGAAACCTTGTTTGGTGATAGAAAAGTTTCCTCAACCAACCTTTGGGATTCTCATTTCATAGTTAATGTCGTTATAAGCACAAACAAGACCTATTGGTGCATCACTTTTGACTCTCCACACCCTGATTATCTATACAACTATTTGGAACAGATCTGCTAATTGGTGTAAGTTGCCAGTTCCCTCCTTTAGAGTGTGATACAGCAAAAAGGGCCTCAGATTAAGGGTCAAAGTCCTCATACTCTGACTCTACCACTGCCTCTAATTAGCTCTACTCTAAGAAGTTCCCATATAGCCCTGAAAATCTAACATTCGAGAACTCCAAGTGCAAGGATAACCTTGGCCAAGGAAGATGGTCATCTTTAAAGCCCTTCCAACAGGAGGAAGTTGACCCTCAGTTGGTTCTTTCCCAGATATTATTTCATATAATTCACAATTTAGAAGGGACCTCAAAGGTTACCTAACCCAAACCACATCTGAACAACAGATCTATAACATACCTAATATGGGATCACCCAACTTTGGCCTGAAAAGCTCCAATAAGGAAGAATTCACAGCCTCCTGAGCCAGCCCATTCCACTTTTGGAGAGCTCTAGTAGTCAAAAGAGATTTTTTTTTTTTACTGCAAGGAGCTAAAAATCTATTAATTTGCAACATCTATCTATACCCCTATTTCTGCTTGAGCTGAGCATAAGTCTAATCTCTACTCTACGTCATAGACTCACCAATACTTGAATGGAGATCATGTTCACCTCTCTCCATCCCCATTCTTCGTTTCTCCAGGCTAAATATCCTCAATTCATTCCATCCATTATCTTATGAGAGAATCTTGATTGAGGCCCTTCCCTTCTCAGTTACCCTCCAGAAGTTTACTCTCCAATCTACCAACAGCCTTCCTAAAATGTGGTTTCCAGAACTGAACACTCCAGAACTCCAACATGTGGCTTGACTAGAGCACAGTACAGAGATACCATCAACCTCCCTAGGCCAGGATCCTCTAAATATTGCCTAAGCTCACATTAGCTTTTTGGGCTGCTACTTTCCCCTGTTGACTTATATTGAGCTTTCAGTCAATTAAAAGTCACAAATATTTTTCAGGCCAACTGTTATCTAACCTTGCCCACATCATTTTGTACTGGTGAAGGTGACTTGTTAAACTTTTGTGTAAAACTTTCTCCTTTTTAAAGGGGGAAAGAGGGAGCATCCAGATGTATGATTCCATTGCTTAAGGGAAGGAGTGCCCAATGTGGAAACTCCCTCTTACCAATACAGGTCCAATACCTGCACTGAATCATATAGTCAAATAACTAGATGGTATAAGGTTGTATAAGGTTGCTCTTGTATAGGACATGATGATTTGGTGGACTCAGAAAAATATGGAAAGACTTGGACTCATGAAGAAAGAGGTTATCCACCCTCAGAAAAACAGAGGGCAAACAAGTTTAGTATGGTCTTACATAGATACATATGAATGTATATGTCTATATATGAATATGATTATAGATATCTATGTATATGCATGTGTATATAAGTGTATGTATGTATATATATCTTTGTGTGTATATGTGTATATATGTATATCTTTGTAGATGTATATATGTATGTATATATGTAGATGTTTATATGTATGTATATATGTAGATGTATATATACATAATACACCTATATATGCATGCATGCATTCATGTGTGTGTGTTTCCATGCTTAATTGTAGCCTACTTGGAGAAGGGAGGGGAGGAAGAGGGAAAAAAGAACAAAGTAAAAAGTGCATGGCAAAGAACAAAAGAAAACTTCCAAAGAAGCAAAGGAAAGATGGACAGCCCTGAACTAATGCATAGTATTTATTACATAGTCTTTCTTGAAATGGAAATGTATTGTTGGGTATTTTGAATCCTCTATTATGTTCTGCTGTGCACATGGCAATGCATTTTCTTCTTTTGTATTTAAGTTCATAATGTTGCTTTTTCTTTTCTTATTGTGTATTTGTTTAAAATAAAATTTTAAAGTCTAGTCTTAGACAATAACCTGGGGCCCTGAGAGATTAAATGATTTGTCTAGGATCACAAAGCCAGTAGATATCAGATGTGACACTTGAACCTAGGGCTTTCTGATGATTCCAGCTCTCTTATCTATGGAAGACCAGCTCTATCCATCACACCACCCTACCTCTCAAGACTTTACATTTATCCCTACTAAATTTCATCTCATTGGATTTGACCCAATGTCGCAGCCTGTCAAAGTCTTTTGGGATCCTGACTCCGTGTTCACCTAGTGTGTTGGCTGTCCCTCCCGGCTTCATGTCATCTGCAAATGTGACAACCATGCCATCTATTCTTCATCCAAGTCATCAATAGAAACAATAAACAATCCAGGGCCAAGCATAGATCCCTGGGTCACATCACCAGAAATATGCTTCCAAATTTACATTTAATTATTAATGACTATTCTTGAATTCTTTGAGCCCATACTTCTTCATCTCACCTACAAGAATACCATGATAGCCTTTGTAAAATACTTTGTTATTCTGTCCTTGAATGTCCCCAGGGTCTGCAACACCTCTATGGTTCTTTATCAGAGTAGCAGTAACAACAATGACAACATCTCATATTTATATAGCATTTTAGAGCTGGCAAAACATTTACATCTACTATATCATTTGATCCTTACAACAACCCTGTCAAGTAGATTCTATGATTATTTTTATATTACAAATGAGAAAATGAAAACTGAGAGAGGTGAAGGGATTTGCTCAAGGCAAGTATCTCAAATATCTGAGGCAACAGTTGAAGTCAGGTCTTTCTGACTTCAAGTATAGCACCCTATCCACTGTGACACAGGGGTGGCTGGCAGCTAAGGAGGGATGAGGGTGAAGAGTAGAATATAGACAAATATTTCTCCCAGTATGATGCTCTGCCCTAAGATAGAGACAATCTCGAACAAGTTTCCCAAGTGACTAGGCGGTAACTCATCTGGTTAAAAATTACAGGCCAGGATCGCATTTTCTGTGGAGGCTACTGTAGGCCCAAAGCATGTGGACCCAAGAGCAATTTCTTCATTTTTACCATAGAGCAATGTGATATATTTATCATCACCACCAACAACAAAAATCAAGCTATTTTTAAGAAAGTATTACTTATTTTCACAACTTTCAGAGCAGTGGTCTACACTCTTGTATTAACTTTGAATCCCTTTTTCTCATTTTATAATATAATAAAATGAACATTACTCTAAAGGTTTTATTCTACTTAAAATCAACAAAAAGCAAACAAAAACTTCACCCTTGAACAACACAAAACATCCACAATTAAACACCATATGGCATTAGATTATTGAATCAGCAGAGCTTCCACTTCCAAGTATTTCAAATTTACATTCACTAAGTTGAAAAAAAATGAGATTAAGAAAGTTGATGGAAAAGACATTCTTCATTCCACCCACCTCTCAGTCAAAGGTGGTAAGCTATAGGTGTGGAATGAGACAGTCTATGTCAAGAGTGATCAAGGTATCCATTTGTTTTGCTCAATTAAACTTCTTTGTTATTAGGTAAAGTACTACTAGGGTTTGGAAAGAATCACTGGGGGAAAAAAAGCAAAAAAAAAATCACTGGGAAAAGACAGACTAAAGAAAACATTTCTGTTAAAGACAGGAGAGGAGAGAGAAAAGGAGAAAGGGGAAGAGAGAGAGAACAGAGAAAGCAAGAGAGATAACAAAAGGGAGAGAGAGAAGGAGAGATAAAGATGCTGTGTGATTTTCAGAAATACTGACCATGGAAGGTTCTCACTTAACTCCATAAACTAGGTGGAAACAAGAGCTACAGATCAACTCCTCCCTGTCCCTAAGGAACCCAGCCTTTCCCAACTATCCCACTTCTAGGTGAAACAGGATTTAACACAAGCATGAGAGTGCTTCAAAATGTTCTGGAAAAAATGCAAATACTATCAGAACACTATTAGAAAAAAGAATAGCTCTGATTCTTAGTTTCCTCTTGTGTTAAAAAAAAAAAGTATGGGGGTTTATAGGAAGGGCAGGGCAGATAATGCCACATGCATTACCTAAATGACCCTGCTGTGAGGAATATGTTTTATCAATCTGAAAGCCTTATAGAAATGTGAGATGAAAACTGTGTCATCAGTAGACTTACTGGTTCCCTGTATCACCCAATGCTCTTTGGGAGTGCTTTAATTTCTTCTAGTATCATTGTTGCTTAGTAAATTTCAGTCACGTACAACTCTTTGTGACTCTATTTGGGATTTTCCTTGGCAAAGATACTGGAGTGGTTCGCCATTTCCTTCTCCAGCGCATTTTACAGATGAAGAACTGAGGCAAATAGGGTTAAGTGACTTGCCTAGGGTGATGGCTAATAAGTATCTGAGGTTGAATTGGAACTCAGGAAGATGAGTCTTCCTGACTCCAAGCTTGGTGCTCTGTCCACTGTGCCACCTAGCTGCCCTCACTTTTTCTAGTAATAACATATTAATTACATTCTCAAGGTGAGTGGCAGCAATAACTTATTTATAAAGATCTTTTTACTACATTTTATTTGAGTCCCATATCAACCCCAAGAAACAGGGCAGGAATTACTACTCTCATTTTATAGATGAGAAAACAGAGGTGATGCAGTCTGACCACAGTCAAACAGCTGATAAGCAGTATACTGAAAATCAAGTCTTCTGATTTCAAGTCCAATGTTCTTTCAATCACGCCATGCTGGCCAAATGACTGGAAAGTATCAGTACCCTTGGCAAAATCTGAACTCCACTATGGGGTAGATTACTCAGCTGAATGGGTATGATATTGAGTGTCATTTATTTAAATGTTTCCATGAGAAACTATGATCCCATTTTACAGGTGAGGAAATAAAGCCTCAGAAGGCTTTTGGGCCTGCTTATTACTGACCTTACCCACTTCTAGTTACTGGAGAACAAGTTTTCTCTGAGAAAGGGCAAAGGTACATAGCAGCTCTCAAACTATATGACTCTGAATGGATGGGCAAGGCAGAAAGGAGGGAAAAGGAAAGAGAGAAAAGAGCATCCTTCAGTTCTCCATCATTCCTATATTGTGAATGGTAGGATATTGGGTAGGTGGAAAAACAGCATTAAAGAAAATAAAATCTGAAAAGAGGGTAAACTTAAACAGATGCCAATGAAAACATGGAGACCACCATGTTAGATATGATCTCAGCTGCCTGGGCCTCCTAAATTCATGCCCTATGACTTCTACCATCACTACCTCTGCCTATAAGTACTGCAGTGCAGTGACAAGGACACTGGATTGATAGTTAGGAGATCTGGTTCTGCCACAAAACAATCATATGGCTTGGGCAAGTTAATGCCCATCCTCATCAAGCCTCAGTTTCCTCATCTTTAAAATGAGAGTACTAGACTAGTTGATCTCTAAAAGTTTCTTTCAACTGCCTGAAGTATTCTTTTTCTTTCCTGTTCTCCTTTCTATCTTGTCCATACATTTAAAAATCCTATAATGTTAGAGCTGGCTCTAAAATTATTTGCACTCAGTTGAACCTTCTCGGAAAAAATGTATCCATCAGTGCGTCTTACCATTCTGCAGCTGTGGTTCTTGAAGCTGTATGCCAATATAGACCTATTTAAGGTCTAAATTGGTATCTAGACAGAAATAACTTACAGGATTTAGAGCCAGAAGAGACATTAGTGATCATCTTACCAAACTCCCTCATTTTACAGATAAGGAAACTGAGGTCCAATGAGTAAAGTGACTTACCAAGGTAGTGAGTCACCGAACGGTACCTTGGGCTTTCAGCAGCCTCTCTCCCACTGCCCAAATGATCCAATGCCTTTGCAGAAAGTCTCATTTTTCCATTGCAGTCAAGATCTTGGAACTTCCAGGACACTGGCAACCCCTTTCCTAAAATGTTACATTACATCCTGTGTGACATTGGGAGACCAGGGCTCCAGAGAATGAGACAGAGCAGTCTCCACTGGGCTCAGTGTGCTTACAATGGCTGACAACATGCTTACAAAATGCCAGGATTTTAAAAACAAAAATAATACATTCTGCTTACATTTCCCATGGGGGCCTTACCAGACCTATTGTGGGGAAGCTGGAATGGAAGATCTCAACCATTGCCCCAGACAGTAGCTGTTCATGAAAGAGCCAAAGATATAGTGTTCAGAGAGGGATTTCAGATGTGGATCTTTGGTAAAAGTTAAAAACTTGATCCTGGAGATTTGTGATTTCTTACTTTTATTTTGAGATTTCTTTCCCAGAAGTGTCATGAAATTCTCCCTCAACAAACTCAAGAAACTTATTTAAGTGAAAAAAGTCTACAAATACAGTTATCCTCTTTTCTGGGTAGGGCCATGACAAAATAAAATACTGCATTTCATGTCCAGAAATAGTGGGGACTGTGTGTGTGTGTGTGTGTGTGCGTGCGCGTGCGCACAAACATCATTTTATATACCTGCATAACATTAGGTAAATCTAAATTCCCTCTTTGGTCATTCCTTTCTTCACCTGTGAAATGAGGGCTACCTGCCCTTTGGGTTCCAATGTCTTATAATTTCCCAACATGGGATGGGTGTAGAACAATGCACCCCCAAAAGAGGTTCCATGTTGAGTGACACAGAAGAGACCACTATAATGTCTTAGCTTCTTTTCTGTATCCCCTGTTTCTGAACAAAAGGTGTTTTTAGTTGTTGTAAGTTCCACATTATTGGCATAAACAAAAATTTCCCCTCAATAAAAATGGAAAATCCTTAAGTCTGCTTCTTGCAAACTATTAGCATGGGCAAGTCCAAGAGTATTCAACATAAGAAACTTCTCTCTTCCAGCTGAGAGGTAAGAAAGTGGCTATATGTCAATCTGACAGAAACAATCAGGAGATAAGCTGTCTTCCTGGGGTGCACATTCAGGATGTGATGGAGAATCTCCAGGGACTTGTAGAATCTGAGCATTGCCACCCACTGTGGGTAATCTCTAAGAGAACAAATTATACTGGCAGAAGGAACCTAGAAAGAATCTCAAAAGATTATGAAGACCTGGGCACATTCACAGGTGGTGTTTCCATTACTGTTGTTCACTAAAGGTCCAGATCTAACAAAAAAAATTCAGATATGGAAAGTGAAAAGCTGACTGAGAAGATGGTGTCAGAGAATGAGCTCTGGTTTATGGGAGCAAAGAAGACCAGGGAGAGAACACATCTAATAAGAGCAGGGAATTTAATTCAGAGAACTTGAAAAAAAGGGAAAGGTAAGAAAAAAGTACTTACATATAGCTATTAAAAAAAAACTAGATATCACAGGGCAGGAAGTATGGCATAGGAGTGAAAATAGAAGATGCACTCAGTAATGAGCAGGAGAAATCATGGGAAAGAGGGAGAGAAATGATATCCACAGATTCAGATACTCCTGTTCATGAAATATAAGTAATAAAAAAAGTGAAATGGAGATATGAATATAGAGAGGTAAATACGACCTAATAGGTATCACTGAGATTTAAAAAGATCTACCTCCTGTCTGAAATAAAGAAATGGAAGGGTGCACCTTATTGAAGAGAAACAGATTAAGTAGGTGGAAAGTGAGCAGTAGAAAGTATTGTGATTTCAGGCCAAGATGGCCTCCCAAACGGCAGGCAGTTATGGCAGTAAAACCCCAACATTCACACTAGACCAAATAACATTCAAGAAATCCATTGAGAAACTAGTGTCATCTTCTGCCCCAGAACTGTGTAAGAGATCAGCTGGCAGTACAGGAACAGGAGGAAAGGGCTCTCCCCAACCTACATTCAAGAAAAGTCAGTGTCAGAGCCTCCAGTATGACCAGAGATGGGATGTGTATAACCTAAATGGCTATTTGTCCAGGGGCAGCTCTCCTGACAACCCAGGGGTAGTTGAACAGAAAGTCCAGAGTGGAGACTTGAGAAGCCCCCATGTTGAGGGAAAGAAAAGTGGACAGAGAAAAGGGCATTGGCCAGAATGATGCTATAGTACTTAGAGCACAGACCAGGATAACCCAGGCCCAAGGGCTCCAAGGTCCCTAACATTTAGTTTCTAGATGCCAAAGGGGACTCACTCAAGCTCAACGACCCAGGGGAGCCTAACCCCAAAAAGTGGAGATCAGCACAAGAACCCAGGAGAACCAGGTTGAGTCTAAGCAGGGTCTACCACCCCCCAAAAAATGCAGCAGGGCATAGAGCCTAGCCCTGGCACAAAGCCCCAGTTTAGGAACTAAAGCTGGAGAAATGAGCTAACCAAAGAAAACATAACAAGCACAAACACATTGCAATTTAACTCCATAACAACTGCAAGCAGAGATTGGGGGCGGGGGAGGTGGAGATTTTCCCCAAGGATTATATGCATACCCAGAAAAAAATGAGCCAAGAGGTTTAAAAAAAAAGAAAGAAAAAAAGTTCTAGAGGAAAGAATTGAAGGAAAATGAGCACTTTAGAAGAGAAAGGGGGTAAGGTTTACCTTACCCAAGAAATGGAATTCCTGAAAATTGGAATAGACCAAATAGAAATCACTGATTCCATGAGACAGTAGGAAATATTGGAACCAAATTAAAAAAAAAATTTTAAAAAGTAGAAGAAAATGTGAGATAGCTAATATTTTTAAATTATATGGAAAACATGTTACAGAGACATACTTTTTTTTTTTTTTGGTGAGGCAATAGGGGTTAAGTGACTTGCCCAGAGTCACACAGCTAGTGAGTGTTATGTGTCTGAGGCTGGATTTGAACTCATGTCCTCCTGACTCCAGGGCTGGTATTCTATCCACTGCACCATCTAGCTGCCCCAGAGACATACTTTTTAAGAATCACTGAATTCCCTAGAAAACCATGATTTTTTAAAAATGCCTGGATATGTTATTTTAATATTTCATAAATGAAAACTATAGAAAGAATTAAGTAATCACCTTCTAAAAGGGGCTCCAAAAAAGAAAAGTCCCAGGAACATGATGACAAAAATCTAGCATGCCTATGTCAAAGAAGCTGGGGCAGCTAGGTGGCCCAGTGGATAGAGCACCAGGCCTGAAGTCAGGAATATTCATCTTCGTGAGCTCAAATCTGGCCTCATATACTTAACTAGCTGTGTGACTCTGGGCAAGTTATTTAACCTTGTTTGCCTCAGTTTCTCATCTATAAAAATGTGCTGGAGAAGGAAAGGACAAACCACTCCAGTATCTTTGCCAAGAAAACTACCGATGGGGTCACAAAGAGTTGAACACTACTGTAATGACTGAATAACAACATGTCAAAGGACTCCAAAAAGGAGAAGTACCATGGAACTATAGTCCAGATCATGCAAGACCTGACAACTTCTACTAAAAAACCAGAGGATATCTTAGAATATAATATTCAAAAAGGCAAAAGATAAAAGCTTACAACCAAGAATAATTTACTCTTCAAGGCTAACTATAATCTGACAGGGAAAACAAATTGATCTTTAATGGAATAGAGGACTTTCAAAAATTTCTGATGAAAAGAGAAACCTACAACGGTAAATTTATTTGAGAAAATGGAGGAATAGGTATGATGTTGTAGTGCCAACATTCCAACAGGGATAGAAATCCTTATAGTGTCCCTTCAGAACATTAATGTCTTCCAAGAGTACTGAGGCTAGGGATTAAGCTGCAGCAGCTAGATGGTGCAGTGGATAGACTGCTGAGCCTGGAATCAGGAAGGGCTGAGTTCAAATCTGCAATTAGACACTTCCTAGTTGTGTAACCTTGGGCAAGTCATTTAACTCCTGTTTGTCTCAATTTCCTCATTTGTAAAAAGGGGATAATAACATTTATCTTCCAAGGTTATTGTGTGGATCAGATGAGATAATAATTGAAAGGCTCTGAACATAGTGACTGACCCTAAGTTACAAGATACATTCTATGTAAATATTAGCTATTATTTTTTTAAAAAGACATCCCGGAGGTGGATTGGGTTTATTCTGAGGTTTTTAAGAGGAAAAAGAGAAGGGAGGGTAAAAGGAGAAATCTGCTAGAGTAGAAAGGAGCAAGAAGGGAGCAGAACTTGCTCTTTGTCATAATTGGGTGCACTGGACTATACACACATGGAGGAAGAGGAAGAAAAAAGAATCAGATGAGTCTCAGTCAAACAAAGGAGGATTGAATACATTCAGTTTGGTATAGAAATATTTCAAACTCAACAAGAAAATAAGAGGGATTGGTGGAAGTGGACAAGGGAAGGAGAGGGGAAGAAAAGAGAATTACTCAAATCTAAGCAGGGTTAACAGATTGTGGTATATGAATGTAAAGGAATATAATTGTGCCGCAAATAAAGAAAAAAGACCTATGTATTATGAAATGACACATAATAAAGTGAGCAGAATCAGGAAAGCAATTTATACTAAGACAAATTGTAAAGAAACCAGAAAGACTTAACAGATTTGATAAGAGCAATGACCAACCATGTCTCTAGAAGACCTATGATGAATCTTCTTTTTTTGTGTTCTGTTGGTATTTAAATTCAGAATGAATTTTTTTAATTTTTAAAAAATTAATTTTTTAAAAAAGGTATTCCTTTACCTAGGTAAAACTTTACAAATCTGAAGGGGAAGATATGGTGGAGAACATCTGAGAGAAGATCAAAGGAGAAAGAGACAGAAGTGATATAGTGGTAGGTGCAAGTGTAAGTGCAAGCCATCCGCCAAGTTGGAGGAATATGATGATGATGTCCTCATTCAGAACACAAAGCTGCCACAGAGTTCTGTTGGTAGTGGAAGGTACTTTAAATATCAGGATGTGGACGTAAGTGGGAGGTCACAATCTCTTAAAAGGAAAGAAGCTGACAAAATCTCAATTTCCCATGTTGATAGCTGTATCTTTCAGAAAGCAGAGAATATTACTATGCTAGATTTGATTCTGGCCTATAAGAAGGAATTGGTAGATGTGTTAGAGACGATCAGAACACTAGGAGGGCGTTATTATGCTATCTTAAAGATTGATATAGAAAGGAAAATATATACAGAGTCTGGTGAGAGCTCTATATTTCTGCAGAGGTACCTCAATTCAACATCCATTTTAAAAATGCCTAATACGTGCTAAAGCTATCTGTTTGGCATTAGACAGACAATGACAAGGGGCTCAGTATAAGAAGGATCCCATTGGTTGAGACTCTAAAAGCAAAGTTATCTCAAGATGATTGACTCTGATGAAGAAAAGAGGAAGTGATAAAAATCAATGCTCCATTAACCACAATCAGATTTTAGAAGAATGTGCCATATTTTTAAAAATGAAAACACTGGCAGATAAATGAAACAGAATAGCAGTGGTTCTGTAAAAAATAGTGTCAAGAAGGATAAAGTCTAATTATGCACTAAAACTTAGAATAAATGCTGAGGAAAACAAACAGTATTTTCAAACAGAAGCAATATCATGGAAGGGATGGGACCCTTGCTTGGCAAGGATGGCAACTTGACAATTATGATAGAAAGGTGGTACTTAACACTTATTTAACTTCAAATTCTCCGACAATGTGAATAATCTTCATATTGGGAAGGATTAACAGAATTGAAAACTAAGTAAAAACATGGTAAAAGAAGACTTCACTCCCTTTAATGAATTCAACTTGCCTGGCCTAGAAAAATTATAAAGTGCTTAGCAAAAGTGCCTGGCACATAGTAAGTGCTATATAAATGTTAGCTACTATTATTATTAATAATTCCTAGACATGAAACCTAAAGAGAAGAGCTTGAATGCAAGCCAATTGAGAAATTTGTTCAAATGATGACTGGAACATAGAAACCACTATAGGAAATAGGCAGTGAGTGCTATGAGCTCCACATGCGATGAGCTCTCCCTACCAAGGAAGCAGTTAAATCGTTTTCCCCTTTGTGCCTTCTGGGGACATTGAGCCACCTTCCAGGAAACTGGAGAAGATTCCCAAGTGGTTATAATGCTAAAGCATGAAGTCACTGATGAAGTGTCCAACTCCTTCTGCCTCAGTCCACTCCTGTATTTGAAAGGGGTAGGGGTGTGTGTGTGTGAGAGACAGAGCATATAAATATATACAGTGAGTATACAGAGTACATAAAAAGTGAGTAGAGATAGAGTGTATATAGTTGTTTATGTGTATATATTTATATCTAGTGTGTATGAGACAGATAGTATATATATACATATATAGTGAATACATAAAGTATACAGAGTAGATAATGTATATTGTGTGTATATATGAGTGTATATATTATATATATATCTAGTGAGTATAAGATATGTATAGGGTATATGAAGTATTTATAGTGAGTAGATAAGTGTGTATGAGACAGTGTTTATATATATATATATATGAGTATATATATCCATATCTAATATGTGAGACTGAGTATATATATGTATGTAGTGAGTATAGTGAATAGAGATAATGTATATATAGAGTATGTATATGTGTGTGTATATATAGTGTCTATGTATATATACACAGAGTGAGTATATATATATAGTATATATGGGTATATATAGTGAGTACATATGTATAGTGTGTGTATATATGAGAGTGTGTGTG
Organism: Vombatus ursinus; assembly: GCF_900497805.2. Taxonomy (NCBI): domain Eukaryota; kingdom Metazoa; phylum Chordata; class Mammalia; order Diprotodontia; family Vombatidae; genus Vombatus; species Vombatus ursinus. The sequence continues at coordinate 8,163,986 of NW_020948983.1, forward strand.
TATATATATATATATATAGTGTATATGAGAGAGAGTACATATATATATATAATGAGTGGACAAATGTGTATAGCATGTACAAATATGTATGCATATGCATATGTGTGTATGTGCATGTACAGTCTGTATGTATGTTTGTGGAGAGAGAAAGAGTGAGCTGTAAGGTCATCTAGTCTCACCCCCTCATTTTACAGATGAGGAATCTGAAGTTAAAAGACTTTGCACATAGTTCCATACGCAGTAAGGGGCAGAGCTGGAATATGACCGTTGGGTTCTGGCTCTAAACCCTGAATTCTTTCCACTATACCACGGTCTCCCTTTAGAATCATGATTTCTCCTCTCAATGACCCTATGAAACCAAATTCCTAAGGGGGGAAAAGTCCCCCAGCAGAGCCATTTCTATAGCAGATGCCATTATTTTAGAGGGTGACCTGGACAGCCTAGAGCCACCAAAAAGGTTATCACAAAATGTATTGACTCTTCAATTGAAATATTATGTACTTTGAAGGATAGAAAGCAACGTAATTTAAGGAGAGCATTCACAGGCCAAGGAATGGGCAAGATAAATGTCGGCAAGCTTTATTTTGGTACAAGAAGTGAATTTGACACTCAAGCTTGGGAAAAACCATTGCAACCCTTTGTTGATGGCTGGTAAATTCTGGCCTCTCCCCTTGCTCTGGTTCTCAGATGAGACCAGAAAGCAAGAGACAGAACTCTCAAATGTCAATGACTCCATGTTCTATGACCCCCCTCCAGAGGTTCTGCCTACCTTCATGGCCATGGTAAGATCTGGTTTTAAAAAAATAAAAACCACCTGCCCACCCTGTGGGTACTGCGAGTACTCAGATTACAACCAGGGAATTAGCCTGGGTGTGTGAGTAGAGGCAGAGTTTCTACTAGGGCAAATGCAGATCTTCACACTGATGTTGACTTTTAGAAATGGTGACTACCGAGGTCCTTCTGGGGGCAATAAATCCCTTTAACAGGAGTCAGATCTAGTTTTACTCTCTTTACTCCCCATCCCACTATGGGGAAGTCATCCAAGATCTCAGAGTTACTTCTGGTTACCGCCAGGAAAGTGACAAAGGTTCTATTATACCATGCCGGCTTTTGTTTATAGGATTTTCCATTTCTGATGCCAGTAGGAAAGGCTTACAAGAATCCACTGAAATGGCGGTGGGGGCAGGGGAGGGTTCTCCCCCTTTCTGCTATCAACCTCATCACAAACAGTACAGTCAGCAGTTGGTGTCACACAATGAGACCACCTGAAAACAGCACAGAATGGGGGTAGCAGGTAAGAAATAAAAAAAATCAAGATCAAGACCCTCTGAGAGGGCCTCAAAGACTGATCTCTGGTATTTGAGTCACCACCAACCTGAAGGCTTCAGATATGCAGTTGGGAGTAGGTGTCTCTGGGTCACAGTAAAACAAGTTTCTTTTAAGTTCCTTGAGGGCAGAAACTTTGTTTCTGTCTTATACTTATTACCTAGCACATTGCTTGGCATATAGTAGGCATTTAACAAATGATTGCTGCGGACTGACAGCGGGAAAACTCACTCAGAGAAGCAAGTGACAAGTCATTATCTGCACATACTAAGTTGCTTTTATTAATCCAGAACTGCATGCTACAGATACTGTACAGCATGAACATGTATTCATTACAAAAATGGCGTCAAAACCATTAAAAATGAAATCAGAATAAGAGCATAAAACGGAACAGTAACATCACAACTGTTAGGAAACATTCAAAGTATTCACAAAAAATGTTATAGTTAGCATCTTAATAAACCAGAGAAAAATTGGAGACAGTTTTACAATCGCTTCATGTCAACTACAATGGCACTGAATGAACAGTTCTCAGCTTTATACAGCATTTTGCAACATCAACATGCCTAGTTTTTTTTTTGTTTTTTTTGTTTTTTTGTTTTTCTTTTTTAAAGTTTGCTACCTACCTTTATGTAGTCAGTTTACACAGAAGCGGCAGCCTGTTTTTTTTTTTTTCCCTTTATGTGTAATCTAATATACAGAATTTTGGCCCTTAAGGGTTTATACCTCTTCATTTTAAATGCTTTCTGGACAATCTGCTACCAAACACATCTTGTTATAGGTGACATTAAAACTACACACATACCTACCTATGTAACATCACAGCAAAACATGATGAACAAAAATTACAGCATTAAAAACAGGGAGAAAGTTAAAAGTCACTGAGAATTTTGGCACGTAAAAATTTGTACACAGTCCACAGTCCTAATGTTGCAGGCCATTCAACTGTAGGTCCAGAGGGGAGACGCCAACGCTCCCGCTGTTTTTCAAACAGCGCCGCTAAAATTCCCTCGCTAATTTTCAAGTCTTATTTAATGTAATGGCTTTCAAAGCAATTTCTTTACACTATTGATCCTTTAATGCATCTATAAATGTCCATTTGGTGGCAACTGTGTTTCATACAGCAAAGAGAAAACAAAACAAAAGTCAAAACCCAAAAAATATATATATACACATTTTATATATATAAACTTAAAAACCTTGTACAAATGAGTTGTTATATATAAGATGCTTACACTAAGGGAGAAAAAAAAACTTTATACAATGGTTCAAGAAAAAGGAAAACATATTTTAAAAGGGACAACATACAGGTACAACAAGCAGTCTCTAAAGCAATAAATACTACTGGTCCAATAGCGTTGTGATACCGGTAATTGGTGAGTAACGTCCCATCCCTCCCCACCCTCCCCCCTCCACCCCAAAAGAACAACACCATGGAACAAGGTATATTAACACATTTTAACCCTTTGTTTCTGTACATTTAAACAATAACAACATCACAAGAAAAGTTGTTTCACACAGAAAAAAAAAGTCATGGCACTGCATTCATTGTGCCCTTATGGTTTAAAAACGAGATGTAAAATGATTGGTTCGCAAGCTCGTATTTAATACAAATAATAAAGAACCAACGCCTTCTGCAAAGGGCTGCTTCAAAATTGCTTCTTTTTGTCTTTTTAAATCAGTCTTTAAAACTAAGCTATCAGAACTACATAACAGTTATGTATATATATATTTTTTTTTTAAACGCTACAAAGACTTTAAACAGCTGTTGATAAAAATTTTGGTAGAATCATGAGGTTTCTCTCTCATCTACATATTTAAAAGGAGAAATTGAAATAAGAACGGGTCAAATATTGACCAATGAACTCGATAAACATCAACTAATGTAGCCATGTGGCACGATTTAAAAAAAAAAAAAAAGACAAAAAAAATCGTCAAAAAAAAAAAAAAAAAGAAGAAACGAAAACAAAAAGGAAAACAAACAAAACCAGGGCTAGCAAAGCTAAAGCTATTCTAAAGACTTGGTTACAAGGGAGAGTGGCTGGGGCTGGGTCCCGGCCAAAGAACCGTGGGAATGTAAGGAAGATGTCGACGGCTGTGCTAGAGACGATGAGGGGGAAGCTGACGGCTGTAAAGTGGAAGGCGGCAGATCCAGGGCCCCGTTCTGACAGTGGGCAGCGGAGACAGCCAAAGAGCTGGGCTTGCTGTGGGCACTCTCAGCCAAGAGGAGAGAGGGCGGCGGCGGCGGCATCATCGTGAGGTGGGCCAGGGAGTCAGGTTTCAATGTAAGCGAGAGAGGTTGGGTTTGTTCAGTCTGTGGTTTGGAGTCTCTGGTAGGGGAGCCTAACATGTTAGGAGAAGAAGGAGGGGAGTCTAATAAGCTTCCATCTGAAGAGGGTGGACTGAGGCAGCTGCCTTCACCTTGTATGTAGCGAACGCACTTTTTTTTTCTCCTAGAAACAGGGGGAGAGAGTTATCTGTAAATAAAGGGCAAAGATGCCAAGGGAGAGAGTTATCTAATGTACAGAGCAGAGCACAAGTCCCCTAACTGATGCCCCGGTGAATCAGCACACCTGGCAGGAGGAAAACATTTTAAAAAAGATGCTCTAGGTGTGCAGAACTAACTAAATTCTAAGCCAGCTGGGCCTAACAAGGAAAAATAATCATAAGAGAACCCACTGCCCCCCACCTCCTCACCCAACCCCTACCCCGAGTAAGTCCAACTTTGGGCAGATTCAGGTAAGCCATAGATACTATGGCAGCCACCTGTCAGGTACAAATTTCTTCCAAATTAGGCTCAAATGAGAGGTTGACCCCTTTCTCCTTTTAATCTCTCTTGTCCTCCCTCCTCCTCCCAATCCCACCCTCAGTAATTATTTTTGTTCCTAAAAAAATAGAGACAGAAAAAAAAGAGAAAAAGAGAGAGAGGGAGAATGAGAAAGATATCCTTCCCTAGGTAGCTCATATCAATCTCAAACTTTTAAAAAGATGGCTGTTTAGCCCATACAGGTGAAGGCTGCTTTAAGTGAGAGATTTACAGACTTTGGAACACCATCACCATGAGGCTGTAAGAGCTGGAACTAGCTTTCAGGTTTCTGTGTTAAGAACCGCACCAAATCAAGAAAGGTCAGAGCCAGGTGAGAAGAAAAAAAGAAAAAAAAGAAAAAAAAAAAGAAAACTCAAACAAATAAAATCAAACCAAACCAAAAACCAAAACCAAAACTAAAAACAAACCACCAAAATAGGTAGAATAGGAATAAAAAGGGGAAGGGAGGGGAAGAATAAGAAAAAACAGAAAATGATCAAAATGATCCAAAGTAACGAGAATAACTGGTTGTATGGCCTGCAGGTTGTAGATTAAATTAAGTCAAGACTTGCCTTAAAATTTTTAAATTTTATTTTTCCTTTTTTTAATTTTTTTTTTTTTGATAGAGGTGGTCAGGGAGGGGAGAAGTGGAAAGGGAGGTTATTGATGGAGGTGCTGTTGATCCTTGAATAGGTCTGACACATAATTAATATGCCAATGCAGGAATCAGTCTGAGGAAGTGGAGGATAGAACACCAAATCACAGCAGTAATAATAACCAAAGGAAGGACTGCAGAGGAGCAGCAGCAGGGACTTTTTGTTCACACAGATTTTTGCCAGAAAGAGTTTGACCCATCAAAAATATAAACTTCCCTTTCTTGACTGGCACCCATTATATAAGGAACAGAAGTAAGAATTTCAGAATCTTTCTCGCCTACCATCCAAGGACATCCAAGGACAATGTGAGAGTAGCCGAACGAAGAAATCAGGTCTATGACTAAAAGGGTCTCACCCATCAACTCGAGTTTGGTAGGAATAAAGTTGGTGGGAAAAATGATCCAGGGATCATTCCCACTAGCACATAGTCTACAAAAATGCTTGAGATTATATATATAAATATATATATATATATATATATATATATACACATATATCTCATTTGCCCAGATTCATAAATTCAAAGTATGCCTAGGATATTGCAGAAGCCTAACTAAAGCTCCAGGCTCGATACAACTGAACCATATCTACCTCCAGCAATAAAGATACCACAAAGCAGTTGAGTCAACCCCTGCCAGACTAACCTTGGAATACAAAGGAGGCCAAGTTCCTCACTCAATCTTCCCCACAGAACCCTGGTCACCCCCTTCCCCCTAGTGTGTATACATTGTGTGGACTGAGCAGGATGGCGGGAGGGTGAGAGGAACACGCTTAAGACTAGCCTGCCTCATGGAGACTGAGACCAATCAATTTCACTGGCTTCATGGTAGGTCAGTTCTCTCCAGAATATAAAGAACTCAGAGGCCAGAGAGTCCATCTGCATCATCTTCCCCTTTATCCTAAATTTGGTAAGATTCTTTCCCTCCAGGCCCTGAATTACACTAAGGTTCTCCTCAAGTTCCAGATAGTGAGATAAATAGGTCAACCTATCAGGGAGTTTAAACCACCTTAGCCTGCAGATCAAAACATGCTGGAAAACTAAGATGTTCATGCATTTTACAAATATGAAGAGGAATTAGGAGAGGAAAAAAAATAAAACAAAGATAAAACAATGAGAAAACAAGAATGAGGAAGAAAGGAGGAGTGAGAAGAGGGAGGGACATTGAGAACAAGGGGAAATCACTTCAGGCAGCATACCATGCTATATTAGGGCACAGTTAAAAGATGGAAAAACAACTTGGTGGGCTCAAAACAGAACCTTGTTAAAAAATCCCCTAAGGTCAACTGAAATGAGAAAGCCATTACTTAAAACAAGGAGTCCTGATCTGCTAATGTCATTTCTAATTTCTCCTTCTCCCCCAAACCCATTTCCCAAAACAATCCTAACTGTGATGTCAAAGCTTGTATCTTACAGTGGGGTTCAGGGGAAAATTTTGAATATGGGATCTGGAGGATGGAGAATGATGAGGGATGTTGGTAAGAGACAATGACTGAGTGAAAGGCAATCAAAATGTATTTACATTCCTGAAGAGTCAAAACCCACAAGAAGTTTTACCACTGATTATCTTTAAAAGAGAAAAAAACCACACTTTGTCTGATTTGTTCAGTAGACACACTCAAGACAAAGTTAAAAGCAGGAGAACTGTATGAGTTCTAATACCCATGCTAATACCCATCCCTAACCTCACAGCACACTCCTTTTTCCAATAACTAGTTCAAAACTCTTCAAAATCCATTTTAACTTTACATCTTTATTCTGAGGGCTAATTCGAGGTTATTTCTGATTACTTCTCTTTGGAATGGCAACTTGGCAATAGAAAATGCATTGAGAAAGGCTCACCAAAGGTAACAGTAACAGCTTGACAAGTGATGACTGCTGCTGCCAGAGCGAAAACTATGGGTAATGGTGAGGGTTTGCCGAAACCTATCACCTGTGATTGTGGCGATGGCCAACTCTCAGATTGTACTATAATTAGTCTCTTCCATTACAGTCTTCACCCTCAAAACTGCATTCCAGAAAATCACAATTCTAAAGCATGAAGCTAGCTATACAATGACTTAAAAAAAATCATAACAGAAAAATTCAACAAGTACTTAAAAACCATGATACACTTTAGAGCCATGGTGGTCAACCTCCAAATAGAAACATAGCCACTAACCATTAGGTTCCTTGCAGACTGCATATTAACCTAGAAAAGCACATATTAATATTGTCTATGTTTTTATTATATTTTTATTCATCTTAAATATTTCTAAATTATATTTTAATCTGGTTCTAGCAGCTGTTTGACACTCGATTTAGAAAAAGACTCCCACTCTGCCCCACTGCTGTCCACTCTCCTCACTTAAAAGTAAGCTGTAAAATCCTCAACTCATAAAGGGATGGGTGCCTTGGTCAACATTAACAATAAAAATATAACACCAAATCTGATCTGTAGCAATGATTTCCCAATAAAAAAGCCTTCACAAAACCACCCTCTCCAACCCCCAAAGCCAGAACCTTACCAGTTTGGGTTTTTTTTTTTTTTTTTGATAGCACACAGAGTTGGTGTCAGACTTGACACCTTTTACAAAGAAATTAAAGCCCTCTTCTGCTCACATAAAGCTTTGAATAGTTTAATCTTGACAGACAGTAAGTCACAGGACAAACTTCCTTGCTCACTGACCTCACTAAGAATGCAAGGTTTGGTATCAATCAGCTGCCCTAGCAGAGTAGACAAAGTACCTGTTGACATGGGACACGCTGAGGGAAAGCTAAGCATCCTTCTGCCATTGCAGAAGAGAAATCACTTGTTACCGCATAGAAAAATGGAATCAGCTCTAACAGTTTAGGGACTTCTAAAGCCATTGAAAGCAGATGCTGGGTAGTTCTTTTTAAATCCTTTTTATTGATGTCAACACCTAGTACAAATGGTCCTTCAAGTAACTCTGCCACCTGTATGTCTCAAGGTCCTAAACTCATCCAATGGGCAGAGAAGGCCCATTTTTGCAGGTATGTATTAAGTCACCACACGTCAGCCTCCTCTTTCCTTTCACTGTAGTTCACAACGCTACCAATCTGCTCCTGCTTGTTCAGAGAAAGAAAACAGGGGAGTTGTGGGCATGCACATAATGTGATGGACATCTGATCTAGGGTCTAAACAACATGAAGCACATGGTAAAGGCATGGACAAGAGGGAAAGGTGACAAGAAAGGCACTACAAACAGAGAGAGAGTGTTCGGGAGTTGAAATACCTACCATCATAATATTCCAAATTCAAAGACTGCTTGTATCAGAACAAAGAAACAACAAATTTAACCAAATGTGGTCATTAAGGAAAGGAAATGAGACAAGAACTAGTTGGTATCCCTCCACCAAGAAAGAAGTACCTATAATGAAGTACCATGGAGTTACAGGTTTGATGTAAACCTGCAGCAGAACATGGGTGTTTAATTTGGAATTCTCTGTGCTGTCTGATTCCTTCTGGCACCAAACATTATTCTGCAGGACTGTCAAGTGCTGCAGTGTCTCTAAGCCTATGGCTCACAAGTTTATAACTCCTTAGCAGGTGCACACCATTCAATGCCACGATTTCCCTTCAGCTCCATAAAAATGTCAGCTAATAAAAATCCAGAGTGAGTAATTATATATAAATGGACAATGCATTTTAAAAAAAATACCAAAAACCTGTCCCAGAACCTTTCTGGTATGCCATAGCTGTAGATCCTTGAATCATGAGAACTGTTGGAAATGGTGGATATATAAAGTTTGTGTATATCCCACCTCAGCATTCTTAGGGGTTGGTCAGCTGCAAAATGCCAACTCTCTAAGAGTGAAAGGACAGATGCCAGTCTTTGTACATCAAGGTCTGACTGTTCCCAGTTCTACCACCAGGGAGATGTTATTGAGAAAAAGAGAAAAAGAGAAAGAGAGAAAGGAGGGTGGGAGAAAGGTAATGGCATTAAATTAGCAAGAAATTTGGAAGGACGTGGATTATTAGCCATTGATGCTAGTGGGGATGGGGAAACAGGTGGGGAGTGGATAAAATACGTTTTCATACTAATGCTCTAGAAGGACAGAAGGCTTTGATTTTCCCAGAGGCCTAATGGTAGTAATATACCTGCACGGTTTGCACCATAAAGTCTGTCGGTCAAGCCCGAACAATGCCCGACACTTCTTTGGAGTATTTGCATCTGTTAGCATAAGGTAAACACAAAAAATACAACACAATGGTGGATCGTGCTCATTTGGATGTGAAGTCTTAGCTAAAGTTTTTTTTTTTCTTTTCAATCACCTGAGTTTTATTTGGTAGTCTCCCCTCACCAAGGACATGAAAGGAAAGGACTTCCATGAGTCAAAAAGAAAAAAAAAATTTAAAAAACAAAAAAAGAGAAAGAGAGAGAAGGGGAAAAAAAAAAGTGACATTATTTGCTTCTATTTAAGTCAGTGTTAACATCCAAGTCACTGAGGCTCGCTCTACGCTGTAGTAGGGAAGTGTGTTGGAAACATTCCGATGGCATGAAACACATTCCTTGGGAAAGGGAGAGACTGGTCTTTGCTGTCCCTGACACGAGAGAAGTATAGATGATGCTGTTTGACAGTGGCATTTATTGTGGCTAGCAGCAGCAAGGAGAACAAGCAGAATCCCTCACAGAGACGATCAGATGGCAGTGCCCCCACTCCCTTGTGTCTCCTAAGATCACAACACAGAGCTACAAAGCAACAGGGCAGAAAAGGGGGAAAGTACCAAATAAACCAGCTGAAAACCAGCCACAGCGAATCTGGGGAAACTATACACACCTGCAGGGACCGCACCAGTTATTCTGTTGATCAAGGCCAAAGCGCGCTCGGCATTTCTTAGGAGCGCTCAGGTCTGAATGAGTTCAAGAAAGAAGCGAGCAGGGAGGGAGGGAGGGAGGAAGGGAGAGAGAGAGAGAGAGAAAGAGAGAGAGAGAGAGAGAGAGAGAGAGAGAGAGAGAGAGAGAGAGA
>NW_020948983.1:8173752-8213752 GCF_900497805.2 Vombatus ursinus
AGAGAGAGAGAGAGAGAGAGAGAGAGAGAGAGAGAGAGAGAGAGAGAGGGGAGGGGGAAAAGAGAAAGATAAAAATAAGAAAAAAATAAAAATAAAAAAGGGAATAAATCAATGACCTGGTTACTAATTGCAAAATATTCACTTTCGTTTTTTAAAAGTTTTTTTAATTAAAAAAGTGAAAATTACATTCTCATTCAACTTGTAATTAGCTGTTGCAAATAAAGCTGCAGTATCCCTTCTCCAAGGACTGTCTCATATCAAACAGATAAGGGGACATCAGTCACTAGATAACTTTCATTTTTGTGGAATTTCCTCTTTCTATTTTATTTTTAAATTTTTTAAATTAAAAACAAACAAAAAAAAAGAATAAGAAAAGAAAGCGAAGGGGGAGGAATTAAGGTCCTTAACATGCTTTTTTTCTTCCACTCAAGAGTTTTAACAGTTTAAAAAAAAAAAAAGTCAAACAAAATAAGACCAATGAAAAAAGAAAGAAATAAAGAAAGAATAATAGATTATATTGGGATATTGCAGCTTTTATAACATTCAACTTTTGTTTTCCTGTTGTTTGGTTTTTATTAATATTAAGATAGGAATGGAAAAGAATAAACAGACTGTGCGGAATGGAGTGTTAGTATTAGCCAGAAACTAAGAGAGGCATGAAGCAGGCACTGAGTCAGTGAAAGCTAGTGAACTGCAATTTGTAAGCTAAGCGGCAAAGCAAAAGAAGAAAAAGAAAAAAGAAAGTAAAAGAAAAAACGAACAAAAAAATCATACTGCGGATGCATGCTTGCATGAGAAAACTTAGTGGGAGCAATGCAAAAAATGCCATTAGATTAAGGAGGTTTATTACAGAATTCCTTCCATTCTTTACCAGTCTCTTTAAAGAAATACTGCATATTCAATTTGCACAGTTAGTTCAACTCTAAAGCACTTTCAATGTTTAAACAACTGTTATGAAAAAATAAAACCAGAGTTAAATTAAATTAAAAACCAAAAAAACAAAACAAAAAACAAAAAACAAAAAACAACGGAAAAAAAAAAAAACTGCTACCAAAACACATCAAAACATGTGGATGGTCATTTCTTAAGAATGTTCAATGTCATACATATTTAATGTTAATAAAACTATAATGGCAAGAAAAAGTAAAAAACATTTTATCAACTACTTTTAATGACTCAAAATGACATTAGCACCTGTAATCGGAGGAAGTGAAAGGCAAGGATTTAGGAAACATTCGCTGTGTTCTGAAAAAAAAGAACAAATTATACAAAGTCTTCAAAAAATGTTTGTTTGTAAAGGGCTGGCTTCTCCAAGTGGGCTCTGAGATTGCCTATGCAGTATTTCTAATTTCCTCTAGAGAATGACAAACCTCCTTAATTTAAAATGGGTGCAATTTACCACTGTAAAGGCATGCATCAGAACATTCGGGTACAGCCCAAAGGAATGTCCAACACTCACACACATGGGCCCGCCCAAGCCCGGCCCCCCCCCCGCCCCCCCTAGTCCCCCCCACGCAGACTCACACAAAATTAGCAAACTTTATAAACCACGCATAGGCATGACTACAGCTCTGCTGTTAATGGCTTTGCAGTTATTTAAAAACACATTCCACTACAATCACAATATGCTTTTCATGCAAAAAATGAATGTTACTAGCTTTAAAAGGGCAGTCGTGAAGCAATTAATTAAAATGCATAAACAAAAAGGCTAGCTACAGATGGGTTACTCAACAATGCCCTGGCCTTGGATTTCTCCTCTCTCCCCCAGATACAAGCCTGACATAAAAGTGAGGTCCTTGCCATGCCCCCCCTTCTCCTCGGGATTAATTAATTTAACTTACCATTAGTCTCTCCTGGCTGCTTGTCCCTTTTCCTCTTCTTCTTCTTCCCCTGCATAAAACATATGAAACACAGGAGGATTATTTCAGGAGATAGGAAGGGAGGTCCCAGTCTCCTGTGTTCATGTGGAAAGAGAGGGATATGTAAAGCATGTATTTATAGGTGTTACCCCTTGTGATCAGATTCTAGGTGGCGGCCCGGGGTAGGAGGGAGGGAAGAAAAGATGCAGAGAGCTTTGATACCCCTTCAATCCAGCTGCTTATTAACATTTAATAGCAGCATCCAATGTGTTCAGCCAGAAAGATACACATCAGACTTATACTCAGTGGGAAGGAAAAGGAACCAAAGAGAAAGGATATATGGGAAACAAGTCGGTGATCAACTTCAGGGACAGAAAAGATGTCTCCTCACTCACCTATGACCAGCCCCAAACATGAAACAGTCCATACTTAAAAGGCTATCATAGGGAAAAGAAATAAGGCTTATTCTACCAGGACACAGAAGGCAGAACAAGGATTAACAGTTAGAATTTAAAGGAAGACAGATCTTGACCCAATACAAGGAAGAATGTCCTAACAATTAGAGTTATTCAGAAATAGAAAAGACTTTCTTGTGAGGCTGTGAGCTTCTTTTCACATGAGGTATTAAAGACAGAATTGTGGAAAGCATGCTATTTTGGAGCCAATCAATGAGGTGGATGGGATGGAGAGATGTTTTGGGGAAGCATGTTGTTAAAAATCAATAAAAGAATCAGTTGATGAACAAAGTCAAGAAAATGTAGGGTTGAAGAATACAAAAACCATCATACTGGGAACACATGAGGCTTCCTATCCATGAACTGGTATATACTGATAAAACAATTTAACACTTCAGTTGCTTAATTAAACTTAATGAATTTCACATTCCTTCAAAACTCACTTTTTCAAAAAAGCCAATGTGTTCTACAAAATGAATGCAAACAACCAAAGGATCTTGTTGAGTTTGGTTTATGTCCTCTTCCATGACTAAATGAAGGAAACTCACCATTATTTCTAGACCCCAATTAAAACACAAAAGCAGAAATCATCTAAGATCCACTGCATGTCCCATTTTCAGCATCTCTAGTTGCTATTTTCTCACCCAAGAGACAACACCCATATCTTAGGCAGTGATGTGGTTACCTGCAGTGTAAGTAGCATGTGTTTGTTTTTCTAGTGGCAATAATGAGTTGAGCAACTTAGGGGTACATCATGACTGTCTTCAAATACTTAAATGGATTTTCTTTCATTCTGTCCCCATGGAGGAGACTTATTTTGCTTAATAGAACTAATAAATTAAAGTTATTATAGGGGGAATTTGGGTTCAATACAAAGATGAATTTCCTAACTGTGAGAGCTGTCCAAAATGTCTTTGGAGGTAGTAAGTTTCTCATCATAAGAGGTGTTGGGAAAGAGGCAGATGATCCCAAGGTGGCATTATAGTCGGGATTCCATTATGGGGAAAGGGATTAGATAACATGCCTCCTGAGGTTCTTTCCATAGCGCCTATGATTCTATGAGTTATTCTCATTTTTCATCCAACCTGTCTGCCTTCCTATTGATGAGACAGCTAGGGCTATGGCACAAAGTGTCCCTCCACCTCTCTTCCCCTCCCCATGCATGCAATGTTCACTGCCACTTCCTGGGGTCTGAACACCCACAACCTTGGCCTCATTAGCCCACTACTCCAAACAAGTGAGGTGTAAGGGCATAAATGCATAAACAGCAAAAAACAAAGGTTGTGGGTGGCACAAAGTAGATAGCTTACTTTCACTATTTTCAGGGCATTCAAATGACCTCCCTTCCTCAAGCATCTCTGTGTCTGCTGATGCCAGACATGGAAAAAAACCTGCAGAGAACTCAGAAAACACCAAGGAAAGCCAGAGCTTGACCAGATGTCTTCCAAGAAGAGTCAGTCCTCCTTAGAATGGAAATCACACAGAGCTATGAGCAGGTGTCACGGCGAAAGTTTTTTGCTAGGTTTAAAAGAAAATCTCTTTGGTTAGTTCTCTGAGGTAAAGCTTCCAGTAAATTTTATCTGGAACTTGGGCTTGAATGGAATTTCTTTCCAAAAGGAGAAAGTATTTTCTTATGACCAAATGCAAACTCCTATAGGCCTCTTGGCACCAAAATGTTCACACACCTGATTTCTCTTTCCTCTTCAGGGAGCAAATTATACCCTACTAGGCTGCTAAGTGGTACAGTGGATAGAGTGCTAGGCCTGGAGTCAGGAAGACCCCAGTTCAATGAGTGGGGATATAAAGACAAAAAAAAGTAACAATAAAATAAGAACTTAATTCTACTGCAAGGAAACAATATGTATACAAGTAAGCACAAAATAAATATTAAGTATTTAGGCGGGGAGTAGGGGTGGGGAAGTACTGACAATAATGGTGGAAAGGGAGAAGGGAACCAGAAAGTGGCACCTGAGGCGGGGAGGTGGGACACTCTAGGATTGGGGATAGCCTATGCAAAGGTACAGTAGAGAACAGCAAGACATACAAAACATGAGACTGGATTTGAATGTTTCCACCTGTTTCTCCCAGTGTTGGGAGTTTGAATGTATAACCACGGCCTCATTAACATCACGTTCCCAATGACTGGGCTGCCTGCTAGAAATGTGAACAGCATTTCATACCATCTAGCACTTACAGGCCCACCGTCTCACATTAACAGCAGCCATGAGGGGAACTTGGGATAATCACTTAAAGAAATTGTATGTCTTTACCAATGGGCCCCATCTTGGTAAAGTGATCTCAGGAAGCCTCCATGTTAACACTGGGTGAAAAGGTCAAGAGGTAAGGTCCCAAATGAGCTATTTTATAGCTTCATCAGCAGAAGTTAAAGCCAAGGCCTACCTATGAGGCAAAAAGTTACGTTACAGATTGGGGTAGGGGGTAGGGCAGGGCTTGCTGGCAGCAGTCCAGGAGGAGTAGGGGTAGGGTTAGGGGTGGCAGAAGACAAGAGGTCCTATTTTTCAAGGTCATTCATCTCCCCACCTTAGACTTATCTGGTCTTTTAATAGCTCTGGTATAACCTTGGTCATATAGCAAAACTGAACCAAAGTCATTCTGACTCTTTACTGAATCAACCACATCAAGAAAAAAGTTACTGATTTCTCATAGACATAAATAAAAGGGCTTACATGGAAAAGCATACGTAAATGATTTCCAGTCATGGAATGTTAGAACTGGAAGGCACCTTTGAGAGTATCTGGTTCAAATCTTCTAATTGACAGATGAGGAAACTGAGGATCAAAGAGGGAAAGTGACTTTCCCAAGGTCTCAAGGCCTCTAAGGGCTGACTCTGTGATTCACTATTGCCTTCCATCCGAGAGGCGGGCTTGGATTCTTCCCATGGCTCCATTCTAGATTGCTCAAAGAACAGGTGTCCGTAGGAGGCAGGAGACATGAAGTCAACTCCAAGAGCTCTTGACAAGAGGTGGGGTGGGAGTGCGGGGGAGGGGGTGAAGGGCAGCAGCCCTGCCAGTGATATGGCTGTGTGATCCAAGGCTGTGGAGCTCTCCTGCTGCTGGAAGGCTCTACCTCAGGGTCAGGTGGGGAGAGCACATCAAGCTTGTGAGGAAGCATTAGCCTTCTCATCCTCTTCCTTTCAGCTCTAGAAGAAAGGGTTTGACAGTGCACACATGCTGGGGACAAATGTAAAGGTCCCCAACATTTAAGACACTGCACATGCCCATCTGTCAGTGACACACATTTCTTGAAACTTCTTTTAAAGCTTTCGTTCAGGTCCTCACACTAATTCCTGTTTCAACTCTCAGGAGGAATTCAGACTGGGGACTCGTGCTAACAGCTACTCAACCCCATGGTCTCAAAAGCTTCACTGACAGTACACCAAGTGGGCAGGGTACAATGGGGAGATGGGTGACCAGACCCAAGGTGCTGTGTGCTTACAGAGGAGAGGGCAGGGGGGGAAGAGGGGGAGGAAGATTGCAAAGGCATTTCTAAGCTGCCAAAGGAAGCTATTACTGTCTTACCCAGTGGGAAGTCATTTCAATTCTGCCATCTCCACTGAAACGGATCCTAAGATCACAAAACTTTAAACAGAGAAGGGGGCTTAGGGAAGCATCTAGTCCAGCTCCCTCCCTTCCCCACACACACAAATTATACAGAGGAGAAAACTGAGTCCCAGAATGGTTGAGTGCCTTTCCCAAAGTCATAGTGACAAAGTCAGGCTGAGAAGTAGAGGGTCCAGGGGCTCTTTCTATAAGACTTGTTCCAATAGGTTCTCTATTTAATACATTTTGTTAGAATGACTTCTTTTTCTTTATTTTAATTTCTGTAATGAGGAATAGCTATATAAATACAGCCTTGGACCACTTCAAATATACACACAACTTATAATTACTCCTAAACATAATTACAGTATCAGTGTATATATTAATGTTTAATGTTTTGTACCCTTCACAGAAAAAAAACTAACACATTCATTATTAGTGATACTGATTCTTCTCCATTACCATTAAGTCTAGTTGTTTCTCAGATCCTAAAAGGTAATCTTCAGTTTTCATATAATCACATCTACATTAAGACACAGAGGAGAGAGAATATGGGCACTGGATGAGACCCTGGAGTCTAACCCTGTTATTTGAAAAAAAAGCAAACTGAGGCCCAGCCAAGCAGAAATAACCTAGTACAGGTCACACCAATGAGTGACAGAGCCTGGATTAGATCATTAAGAAATGCATATCAGAACTGGGGCAGGTGGTAAGGATATTAACCATGGCAAAAATAGGAGAGGAGGGGAAAAGTAGTACTAGTCTCAAGAGCAAAATGAAAGAAACTCTTAAATAACAGTAGATGATAAGTCACTCAAAGAAGGCCAAATGTTAACACAAAATTGTGCCAAATAACAATGAAAGAAAGACTTTAGATTCAAAGAAGTCACAGTAAGGAAAACAGGGATTCAAGAATTAAGTTAACATGGGAGTAAAATGCGGTCCTGCTGAGTCCAACCTAAGAGAAGTAAATGAAAACTTTCATAAGGGGTGAAAAGGTGGGAAGTAACATGAATGAAAGCTTAGCAGATCAGTGATTTTCCTGAAAAATCAAGATGGCTGATGACAGAAACCCAGCAGATTATCTGTCCTGAAGGTGGGCCACATCACTGACAACACTGCAGTGTATATGCACCCCACAGCATGTAATCATTCAGTTTCCCTCGGGGGAGTAAAAACTTAAGTAGAACCTCATCTTCATTATATCCTTGAGGACAGACATAAGCATCCTTCCATTCTCTACCATGTCAACATAGAAGTCGCTCTCATTTTCCCTTGAGAAGCATGGGTTGGGCTACAAGAGCTGAGGGTGGTTAAGCCTCTCCCCTCCACTCTCATGAAACGGAGAACTCCAACACGAGACTGATAAGCACGCCATGCAGGCCATTTTACAAAGGCCCAATAAGAGGTTAACCAAGCAGATGAACGTGAAGATGTTTTCTCCTACGTGACTCAGCCCTATCCCTGGTCCTCTCTGAACCACAGGGTATCAGTCATGCTAAACATCAAGCCAAATCCTTGTTCACATTCAGAGATGAAGGCCAAAACATCCCCACGGATGACCAGACTGACACTGTAAGGGTCCCTTCAGAAGCAAACCAAATAAGTAATAATGTGGTCTGGAATTTGCTTAGGTGAGCAAATTTAAGTTTTCCAGCATAGGTGCTTCTCTACAAACTCTACTACTAAAAAAAATAGCCACCTACATAGCCACCTACATAGTTATCCCGTGCAGACCAGCCTGGATAGAGTTGCATGTGAAGCTGTCGTTCCTTTCTTGCGAGCTCGTAGTATTTAGCTTGCTCTTCTCTGGATAACGCGTGCCACTGTAGCAGGGTTGGGGGTCGAAGGGGTGGGGAGAGACAAAAAGGAAATCAAAATGTCACAACACGTACGATATCCATTACATATGAGAAATCTTCATCTTTCCCGACATCCACAAATAGCATTGCCTTCTGTATTTACGTTTCACTGAGACCCTGGGCTTGGCCAGGACAGCTCAGATGAGATTCAATCTGTCACTTAGATTGTTCTGTCCTTTACTGTTTTGGGGAGAAGGCAGAGAAGACAGGGAATTCTAACAGTTGGTCTGACTAGTAATAAAACGCCCAATTACAGCCTCCTCTCCCAACATATACTTATGACCTTCACAGGACATTAAGAGATTAAAACTGGGACTTGTGAGGAAAAGCAGTTTGTCCAAATCCATTGCTCTTCTGGCTCTTCCCTCCACCCCCTATGTGCCAGGTTCTCTAGGTCTCTCTTGCATTGTTCCCTCCCCAGTCCCCTGGGGATGCCGTTCATCACCTACCCTTCGACCAAGGATCTGGTTGATGGCTGCGCTTTCTTTCAATGTACATTCTGCTACAACTTTTGCTCTCATTTCCTTCATATACAACATGAATGCATTAAGAGGTTTCTTTATGTGGGGCTTTTTCTTTTCTTCTTCTTTTTTGGAGTCCTGATGTTTCCTGTATATTTCAAGAACAGACAAACACAAACACATACCCTGGTAATGACTCTCTCGGCCTGGCTCCCCCTGGCCCATTCTTCTATTTCCACAAATTCCCTTATAACTAATTCCGTAAAGACACAAGAAAAACAACACAAAACAAAGCAAAAGAGCCTACAATGAGTTTTGCTCAAAACTATTCAAATAGCCCAAAGGGTGAGGGGAAAAAAAAGATTTTTTGTAATCATATCTGAAAGTTTCTTAAATATGAAAAGTTTTCCTAAAACCTTGAGGGAAAAGCACATGCATTTACTCTGCATATTCCCCAGCAAGCTACTTTCTTCATTCCTTCAGAACAAAACCCCAAATGTCCAATTAACAGATTAGGGATCAGGGAAGTAGTTATAAATCTTGGTCCTTCCACATGCATAAAAAGCATTTCTATTCTCTCACACAGTGGACACAATCAATGAGACAGCCCTTATCACCTCAAAATAAATAGATAAACCATGCAGATCCTCCAAAGGATCCATCCATTTGGCTCTTGTTTAACAACAGCCAAATTCACTTTGAAAAAACAACCAGCAATCATCTACTGGGCATACTGGTGAAGAAACGAAATAAAAAGAGAACACTTACGAGCTATGGAGTGAGGCAACATCACTCTGGGAAGATTCCTGTTTAACTGTTGGTGTGACTATGGCTGGATGAGGAATTCCAGTTGTGTGTAAAGTATGATGTGGCGGGACCATATGAGGAGGAAACCTAGAAGACAAAAAGCTGTGTAAATCGTCAGAATAAAAATGAATGAATGGGGACGGATATGTACACACAGATTTAAAAAAAAAAAAAAAAAAAGCAAGTAACAAGCACATGAAAGCTACCCAAAGCATATGAAACCTGTCAGCATTAATTAGCGATAAATTAAACATAATGATTCTCATAATGTCATTAAAGCCAATCTTCCCCTTCATTATTGCTACTGACACGAGGCATTATGATTTTTAACATCTTTAACAAAAGACATACTCAACTGATGTACTTGGGCGGAAAAGTAGGATATAAGGTACCTGCTGGAAACAACTTGTCCACTTTCTTATTATTAGTGGCAACTAAAAAGCCAATTTCACAGTCCTAATCAGTTCTGGAATTAAGGACAAAATCTTTTGTTGTATATTGACAGCTAAATAAAATATTAACACTACTGGAATTTACACACATTTTTGACAATGCTGTTCATACCTCATTAGGCCTTACTCTGTCAATGGAGCAAAATAATTTCTTTTTGTTCTTGTTGAACTGTTGTACTTTACAATTTTGGCAGGGTTAGTAGGGAGTAAGGGGGGGAAGGAGAGAGTTCAAGGCAGGGAGCCCACAAGGAGAAACAATTCCCCTCATTTGGTTCATATGTAATGAGTCTTTGTCCTCGTAAGAGAAAAACATTTTAAGATGATAAAGATTAAAAAATTATAAAGATGCTGAGAAATTATAACAATTTAGCATATATGTATGTGACATGAATGAGGCTCTACATGTAAATTTGCATACTTCTAAATATCTTCTGGTTTTAGAATATGCTACATGTGCATAAAGAGGTCTTCAAAATTATTAACAGCTGTGTCTTCAGATATCTTATACTAACCAAGGAAAAATGTGACCAGTTCAAATAACCTAGGCCTGACTTTAATTTCTATACTTTTTATGCTTGGGAAAAATTATTTTAAGCATTTCAGTGGGTATCAAATTGGTGTGTCCCTACACCTCTAACAGAAAGATAAAATGGGCTACAGGAACCCAATTCATTCAACAAACATTATTAAGTACATACAATAGGCAAAATCGAAAGACAATTTCCTAATTTCAGAATCAGTTTATAAAACATGAGCAAACTAACGAGGAAAGCTAAAATCAGAGTGGACAAGCAGTTCTCAGTATCTACCAAATGAGTACATTGCAATGTATGTTCAACTTGGAAGGGTCAATATTTTTACACAACCTTTCAAAAGGATAAAGGGGACAAAAGGTAAGGGCAGGAGGGTAAAAAATGGTGTAGTCTCACAAGAAAAAGGCAGTACCCTACCAAACCTCACCAATTTCTACAAATAAGTACTTAAAAGGAGTTTGGGTGAAAGAAAAACATTTCTTCTTCTCTCTCTAGGCCCAAGTCATCCCTTGAATTCATTTAAATAAAACAAGCCAAAGAGTTTCTACAGAAGCATATACCATGTTGACAACAGGAAAAATGCCGCTCAATTCTACTGGGTAATAAATCTCAGATTTACAGAATCAGATCTAAACTATTCTAGACAGAGGTAAGAGATTAATATCACCAGTAAATGTGAAATTTTGTTTTGATGATAATTTTAAAACGTGTTCTCTAGATCATGTGTCATGAATGATTTGTACCTAAAAAAGTTTCCATTTAATTAAATTAGTATAACGTAATTTAACTGAGGAACAATGAAAATGAAAGTACTATTTACAAATGCAAGGGGGGCATAGGATAATTTTAAATAGCACAATATCAAAGGGATTAAAAAGAAAGAGTCCGGCCTTCTGACTTCCAAGTTCTAAACCACAGTCTTCCTTCCCAGGCTCTTTAGCCACACTTCTAAATTGATACTTATTTGATGATGAGATGGCTTTTGAATAA
Organism: Vombatus ursinus; assembly: GCF_900497805.2. NCBI lineage: Eukaryota > Metazoa > Chordata > Mammalia > Diprotodontia > Vombatidae > Vombatus > Vombatus ursinus. Next base: position 8,184,732 of record NW_020948983.1, read on the forward strand.
GAAAATTTCAAAAGTACGGGGGAAAAAAAAAACTTGAACTCTTTGGGGGCATGTCAAAACTTGAAAATGATTGATTGGGTTCTAACCCAATGTGATCTTTCACTTAGAAATAACCATAACCACTGGATACCATCAAAGAGACTTAAAGTCTGAAAAGCCCCGTGGCCTCACCCCATTCCACCCCACTGCTTCAGAGCCTTGGGGATAATGGAAATAAGAATACGTGTCCCTGGAAGGGCTTGGGCAGAGGGCTTGCCTTGGCTGTCAACATCAGACGTTGGCTATGACGTAAGTCCACCCTATTCCCTTCTTGGATTAGGCAAGTGTGAATAGGGACAGGTATGCAAAGAAATGAGAGAGAGAGAATACGCAGAACAGAGGAAAAGGCCACAAGGATTGATTATATTTCAAGGGGAGGACAGGGAAGAAAGGAGGTAGCAGGGGCTGTTGAAGAATAAACACTTAAAAATCCACATCCATCCATACCTTGCTCAAGTGTGTGTATGAGAGAGAAAGAGACAGAGACAGAGACAGAGGGGGCAAAGCAGAGAGAACAAGAGAATGCATACCCCTTTGCTTAAGAAACTCTTCTGCAGATAACTATTTCATGAAATGCAATAAACATCCTAAAAATTCTAAGTAGCTCATTATATACCCCTGTCTGCTTTTATGGCTCCAAGCCAGAATATAATGATGAGCCTTAACTTGTTAAGGACAACTAATTTTTGTTTCTGGCTGTCTCAGGGGCTTCCCTCTTACTCAGTCTCACTTTGCTTCACTGTTGACATGTTTCTGTTAACTGGATGTCATCTGCCTGCCTTGATTTTATGCACAAGCAGTAGGATGCATTTTCCTGTGCAACAATCCTGCTTTGAGTTGCATTAGATTTGTCATTATTCTCTCATTCCCCCCCTTGCACTTGTAACATTTCATCTCTTCCTGCCTTATTTTTTTTGAGCCACGGTGCACCCACATTATGGTTTATACATGATCTTGCTCCCTTTGAAGCCGGCAGATTTCAGAGCCAGCTCTCGTCAGGAGTAGCGCCTTGCACCAATTTAGCAGGCTGAGGGCCCCGAGCTCCAACATCTCAATCTAAAGGGGGTCACAGGGTGGCACAAGTGAGTGTCAGCAAGTGCTGTTTAATTGCCAATCTAGGCTTCTCCGTGGTGTTTAAAGTATAATGACCCATCACTTAATTCCGAGAAGTCTTGGCCCCGCTGCTGAATGGAATGAATATCAAAGGGTATTCTGGAACAGGGCACGCTGCCTACATTTCCTATAACTGCCATAAGTATAATAGACCTGTACTTCTGTCGGCCCATTAGGACAATAATGTATTTAATTTGCTGTATACTCTTTTTAACTAGGTACCTTTCATAAGGTCTACCTGGGGAATGGACTTTCTCCCCCACCCCAGCTCTCCCCTAACCCTTCCTTCTACCCCTTTTTCTTTGGCTCCCCCCACCAAGAAATTGTAGACTAACCCCATAAAGAATAATTCAATCAATAAACTCAACCCTAATCCACATCCTATAACTGCACATTCAGCCTTTGGAATTCATTAGAAAAATAACCAAAAAATTCCCTATGACCATCAAAATAAAATGCAGGAGTGGGAGACCGGGGGCTTTGGGTCACCAGCTTTTCAAGAGGGAGTTTCCCTCTTTCATCTTTCTCCATTTACTTGAACTTTATAAGGGATCACATGCCTTGTTGGGCACCACTTAAAGAAAACTACTTATCCTTTAAAGCTTCCTTTAGACATGCATGCATGTGTGTTCATTTGTTCTCTCTTTCCTATACAAATTGAGATGGTGAAACATGATGATTCAGGACATATAAAACTTTTACCTTTAATTAATTGTACATAGTTCAATTCAAAGGACTGTCACATTACACTCTCAGACCACCAGCACCCCATCACTTTTCTACACCTGAGGCAAGCATTCCTTTCCTCTCTCCAAACCCTCCTCTTTCCTCCAATTTCATGTGTTGGGCTACAGAGCTTGGAGGAGGAGACAGGGGGACAGTATCCCTGCCATGTAATGCATGCTAACTTAATTATGTGCCATCATCAAAATGGATTAGCTGTTTCAGCCCATCAGGAAAGTCTAAACCTCCACCGATTTAATTAACTTGACTGATAATCAGATGAACAGAAAATAAAACTATCATTAGGAGTAATTAGTGATTACTTAAACATAGTACTGCCAACCAGTTTGTAAATAAACTAGCAACCACTGGAAAATTAGCTAGAATTAATTGGAGCTAAGATAGGGGGAATATGGGAAAGAAAAATATACAGTATTGATATATGTGTGTGTATCTATATATACATATAGACAGATAGATAGATAGATAGATAGATAGATACACACACACATATTCACACGTAGATACAAATTGAAATCTTCTTTCAAAACTTTACAGGGGCAGACAGGCCTTTAATGTAGATTCTCAGGGTTTTGAGCTTTGAAAAGAGCCCAATAATCTTTTCTGGAACCTGCTTGCATAACAATAAAATTACCACCACCCTTTTCCTTTCTCAAATAGTCCAAGGCTACACAGAAGACATACAAAAAAAGTCATGACTTCTCCTTCCTGTTCCTTTAATGTCATTTTCTACACCGCTCAATTAGTTGCTTTAGATAAACAGATCACAGATATGATATCAGATCATCTATCAGCAGCAAGATAGGAAGACAGACACAGACAGACGTGAACAACCACATTGAGAGTTCCATGCAATCTTAATACTGCCATTACTGGCCTGGGAGTGTCTCTAACATGAACCTAGGTCACATCATTAACTACTAACTGTTTTCAGATACACATTGAGCATCCCTTCCTAGATGAAAAGGGATACTAGAAAACATTCTGAGAAGTCCCACAATGCCCTGATATCAGGACCCTGATTATTTGAACTCACCTTGACATGGAAGCATTGACAGTCAGAGCTGTTGGATAGGGATGCCTGAATCCTCCCGTTGTGATTGGGTAAACTGGTTGACCTTGCCTAGAAGGAGGAAAGGGGGAGGAAAAAGTGAGAAAAAGGAAAAAAAGTAGGGGGGGGAGTAGAGGAAGAAGGAAAGGGGGGGAGGAAAACTTCTCTCTGCACAGTAAGCTTTATTCTCATTTGATCAGAACAAAAATCTTGGGGATTGTACAGCAAGGATCAAAGGGAAGAACCACAGAACAATTTGAATGCCATAAATCTGATAGGAATGGCTAATTAAATTTTATAACCTCTGCTTATGTCAATAGAGACCCTCTCCCCAAGCTGAAACTAGGTGTTTTGTTGTAATAATTAAAGGCGAAGTCTCACTTGCTTTAATGGAGCCATCACACTAATTGAGGGCTACACATCCAAAGGAAAACAATAATGAATGTAAATTTATACCAAAATAAAGTACAGTGAATCAAAGGACTTCAGTTGCGCTTTGGGCCTCTTTCGGTATTTAGATCTCGGTGAGAAAACATTAAATTAACAGAGCTTAATTTGTAGCCTTTTGTCAAATTAACAAGTGTTGACAAGAGTTACCGGGGGGGGAGAGTCCCCAAGAAGAATTGTGGGTAACCAATAGACAATCACACCTCATTACAATAATTAAAAAATACAGCAACACGCAAAATAGCTTCCTCATGAAAGACCCACAACTTTTTCTGATGGAGGTTTGTCTGAGTTGGCTATTCCTTTTTATCTAGCCTTCAAACATCTCTCTATCAGCTGAGCATGGGGAGACAGTGATGCCAGGATCCTCTGCTAGGACTGGCCAGCCCCTTTTAAAAAAGAATAAATGGGTCAACTGCTAACCATCCTCCCTCTGTCTCCCCAAAAGGACAATGGAGAGAAAATAGTTATTACCAGACTTAATATTCAGAATTTGTTACTGGATCATAAAACATTTGGAATAATAAAAAAGAGCTTTGAACTTGGAAGAGACCTGGGTTCAAGTCCTGAACTATGAAACTTACTAGCAGCACGACTGAAGGCAAATCCTTTAACTCTGTAAGGTCCAATTTCCTTCTCTGTAATAGAGGGAGAATCCCCCTCCTTCCCCACACTAGCATGATTCTATGATTTCATTGAAAAAAAGAAGATTCCAATGAGGAAATCATTTTACCTACGCAGAGCAGCACCTGCTCAGGGACACAGAGAGCTGCCCAGAAAATTGAGGAGTTAAGTGATTTATTCAGGGCAGCTAAGCAGTTCATTGGATAGAACATCAGGCCTAGAGTCAGGAAGACCCAAGTTCAAATTTGACCTCAGACATTTATCAGCTGTGTGATCCTGGGCAAGTCACTTCACCCTGTTTGCCTCAGTTTCCTCATCTGCCAAATAATCTGCACAAGGAAATGGCAAACCACTCCAGTATCTTTGCCAAGAAAACCTCGAATGGAGTCACAGAGAGTGGTATTGGAATGAACAACAACAACAAAGTGATTTGTTCGGGGTCGTACAGCCAGCATGTGTCAGAGATGGAACTTGAACTCAAAACTTCCTGACCCTTCCAGCTTTCTATTCACTATGTGACACTGCCTCCTAGGGATAAGAATATCTGTAGTACTATTATAATGAGAAGTAGTATGGTAATAGAGGCTACAGGAGTCAAAAAGGTGAGGGGGTTCAGATCTTGCTTCTGACTCAATCATTAACGAGAGGATAATGGGCAAGTCCATTTTGCTTTACTTTGTATCTTTAATGCTTAGCACAGTGCCTGGCACATAGCTGGTGCTTAATTAATGCTTGTTGATGATGATGGTGAGCAAGTACCCTAGACAACCCTATAGGTTAATCATTTATAGATGAGTTGGCAGTCTCTTTTGAGCACTGATAAAGGCAATTTCTATACTGGGAGTACCATATACTGATGAAATCACACATCCAGATTTCACTCTATTCCCCCACAGGGGAAAAAAAAAGCCCACATGTAATTCCTACCTCCCAGGATCGTTAGGAGGATAAAGTGAGATAATGTATATAAAATGGTATATAAGCCTTAAAGTACTATGTAAAAATCAACTATTATTTCTAAATAGGAAGAATATAAAGGGCATTTATGTGTGAAGGAGGGGACTGATTGGCATTGATTGAGCTCAGTCTTTTAAGTACTTTGAGGTTACAGAATAACATTAGCAACACTATAGGTTCATGTGAAATCTCTTCCTGGTAGGACTCCCTCCGCTAGCATTTTGTTTTCTAATGAAAAGAATTTCCTGGTCCACATAATTTTTTTTTCTTCCCATTTGAAATGGCCATTGTCCAATGTGATCAGCAGCAATGGGGGTAAACAGGCAGGTGGCACAGTGAATAGAGTAACCTCTCTGGAGTCAGGAAGGCCTGGGTTCAATTCCAGCTTCAGACAATTATGTGACAGTGGGCAAAATCACTTTGCCTCTGTTGGCCTTGTTTTCCTCAACTCTAATATGGGGATAATAATAGCACCTACCTCTTAGGGTTATCGTAAGGATCAAGTGAGATAATTCTTGTAAAGAATTGAACGCGGTGCCTGGCTTGTGGTAGGCACTATATAAATATTAATTATTATTGCTGTTATTATTACTGAAGAGTTCAAAAGAAATTTTAATGCAGGATGCAACTTGTAAATGGAAAAAGGGTGAATGGCAAACAATAGAGGCTTTCTAGGTACCGATACTTAGTGAATTTAATTCTTCAGTTTGGCCTCACAGAATGGTTAAGGGTTCAAGCTTTGCTTTTCCAAAGCAGACTGAGCCACCCAACTGGCAAAAATTTCGATGAGACGTGAGACATTCCTTTCCACCAGGTGTATGGCTCTTCCATGGCCAGGAAACAAGAGCCATTCTCCTATTTTATCTGGTTCTATTGATTCATGCTTTCCTCTCAAGGGGCCACTTAGCAAGCATTCTTTCCCATAACTTTGCCCTCCCCTTTCTTATTTAAGAATTAATAATAAATTATGCCCATTAAAAGAAAAAAGAAATGGAAATAAAAAAATGGAACTCCTTACTGTGGTACTAACCATCCTAGCGGATGGGGGATTTGTCCTACGGTGCCAGGTGATAGCGGGTAATAGGGAGATATATCTGGTGGATGTGGAGGTCGTGGAATTCCTAGAGAGAGAAAACAATCATAAATCATAAGTACAAGAAGGGAGAGATAGAGAGAAGCAGGAGAGAGGAAGAGGGATTAGAATGACAAAAGAATGACAAAGGTGGAAAAGGAAGACTGAGAAGAGGAAGGAGAGGAGAAGGCAAGGGAGGAAAAGAATATAAGGAGGAAGGAAGAAAAAAACTCTTACAGTTCTAATAAGCAACTCCCCTCTATACTAACTAGTGAATTTGGTTTGCTTTGACTCCAGTGCAATTTTGCTTCAAACTTTTTTTCTCTTTAGTAAGCTACAAAGACTTTACTTTTATTGCCACCCGTTGAAACTGCTCAGCTTGTATCTCTGCCCAATTCCTTCGTATGTAGAAAACAGCTTGGTATAGTGGAAAAAATACTGGCTCTCAAATCAGAACACCTCGGTTCAAAAACCCAGCCTAATGTACTATCTGGGTGACTTTGGGCATGCCACAACCTCCCTGGACATCAGTTTCCTCACCTCTGCAAGTCTTCTCAAGTCCCTTCTAACCATATATTTAGGGTCCTATTTCATGTAGATTTTCTAAAGGTTAGCTTTTTAATTCTTCCCACTGCCTGAATAACACTACTTTTTTCTCAAGTAGGGTGGTTGAAAGGTATTTGTTGATATAAAAATTGTTTTTAATGTACTCCCATTCACCTTGATGGTATATATTTGAAAATGTTAACTATCAGTAGGCACATGGGATCAGAATCAAGGGATAGAAGAAAGACTAAATAGAAAATATAATGAAGTTTGCATTTAATTCACTGAATGAAGGTTTGTTGTGTGTCTCAGTTAAAACTCCATCTGTCAAATGGGCATAGCACCACTCACAAGATTCATTTCATAGGTAAGAATCATTACAAAATATGGATTGGGTAGAGCCTCAAAAATGGGAAAAGAACTTTGCAGGGTTCTGTTGAAGCAAGTGTGATAGTGTCCCTAAATCCACTGAAAAGCACTAAAGTTGATAACAAGGACAGGGAAGAGAAGGTAGTTAAGTTAATGAACAATAGCAGAGGAGAATTTAAAAAGACAGCATGAAAGTGAAGGAGTAGAATATTCTTGGCTGTAAACTATTTCTTTTTTAATTCACTCAGGAAGCTTTTAATCTCTAAATTAAATCTCCCTGTGTGACATTTTCACGCGGACACTGCTTTCTCTCCATTACAAAAACCAAACAGATTAACTGGGCTTTAACTATACAGCGAGCCATTTGCACACTTGAAAGAATGTTCACAGAGGAAAAGTAAACACTCTACAGCCGTTAATCATATGTTTTACGATAACCATTTAAAAGCTATTCCCTGTACTACCATTATTTAAATGAGGGGCTGACTCTGCCATTCACTTGCAGTGCCCAGGGACAGCAAGCCAGGCTCTTTCAGCCATGTGCAGCCTGCGTTCCAATGCAATTAAAAAGGAGACCCAGTGGTCGACGCTGGTGAAAACCAGCTAATGTGTGGCTTCATTCAGAGGTAGCTGGTAACAGCAGTGTAAATAGGCTGCCTACGTCAGCCCTGCCCCAAACAATTCCTCTGACAAAATGACATGTAATCACCATTTTAAATTTAACCTTCTAATTAACTAACCAGAAGTATAAAAAAGCAGCAAGCTAGTGTTTTATGCAAGACTGAAAGAGAAATTATGGATGTAAACTACCCTCCCCAGAGCCTCCCCTGTTGTATTACTTATTTATTTACAATTAAGGTTAGCAACTAAAATGTGTCCAGGGAAAGAGATAATAGTTACAGGGGCACAAGAAGGCATCTTATACTTCTTGAGAACAAGGCCCAGGGTGGGGAGTTGGGAGGGCTGGCAAATTCTAGTTCTCCCATCAACCTGGCCCACTGTTTGAATGAGTGGCTCTGGGGACACTGTCTTCTGTATTTGATTCAAATGTAAAGAAATAATACATAGCAAGTAGCAAACTTCAGTTTTCTTATTTATAAAATGAGAGACAACAATTAACTGTGACACTGGGGGAAAAGGCAGAACACAATCATACCACCAAGAGGGACGCCAACAAGTTGGTAAGTCAGAGACTAGCCCTGTACCCCCCAGTTAATCTCTAAGTGACTGTGGTACCTTCGCTACCCGAGGAACCGGAGGACTTCCTCCTGCTTTGGGGGGAAGGATGGAGGTGCTGGGATTGCTTATACCCCCTTTAGGATGGGCTATCCCTAGACTCCTACAGTCCCAAGAAGCTGCAAAGATGTGGGCACAGGGATTGCTCTGGGATGTCCTTTTCTATGCCTGTTCTGGAGGCTGAGCAGTAGGGTTATGTCGGCCACCTAAAGAGGACACAATTGCCAAATCCAAGACTTGGGAAGGATAACTCTTGGCTTCAGCAGCCAAAAACAGCCACTTCACAATGTCCAGAAGCATCAAAGGACTTACTTCAGTCTTCCAAGGAATAACAGCACAATGAAAGCACTGACTTCTATCAAGTCAAAAAAAAACCAAATAAACAAAAAATTCATAATCTTTGGACAAATGCAAGTAGAATTGAGGTAACCAAAGGGCATTCTTTCAATCCTAGAGTGGCAGAGAGAATAAGCTATCCTCATTCTGACTCCCAAGTGCTTTTCCCATTTCACATCTTTAGGCCTTGATGCCTCCTAGGCTGTTTTTACCCAACAATGTCTTTTCTCCTCTGTCTTCCTCCCCCCCCCCAGCCCGGGTCCTTCCTTTTCTGGGCCACCATGTCCATCCGAGGCCTACCTGTTTTGGGATCTACGTCGGCTGGTAAGTGTGGAGGTGGGTTTCCTGGGGTGAAGTGCTCATTGCTGTATGTGATAAGCGGCGTAAGAGGGTGTACATGGTGAGGGTGCTGCACAACGGGAACTTTGTTAGACTGAAAAGGGAAAGACAAGAAGAGAGAGACACATTATTAACAGCAGCATCCCATCAGCTTCAAAGTCAGCAGGACAACCAAACTGCCTGGTCACCTACTGTCTCCCCAACTCCTGAAAAAGAACGCGTCAGCCATCTTTTATGGGTTGTCACAGTTCCGTTTTTGCTTCTCTGTTGGGTCTGGATTTTAAATCTCCACCCACCTCCTCCCATCATAAATCCTATCAGTTGGCACTTTATCCTGTGGGCACATAAGTGGGGAAGCAGCTGACTTTAATCTCTCTGACCCACGATGTTGCAGTATGTGAGAGCAAGAGCTTTTCTCAATGATAAAGGTTGACGGGGGGGCCGGGGTTGAAGAAGTGAGGGTGGAAGGAGTACAACAGGGGAGGAAAGGAGGGGCCTTCATTTCCAGGAGGGTGACTGGGGTCTCATCTTTGTTCCCACTCCAGTCAGCCCTGGATCCCAAACCTGGCTCCCCTGAATCTTCCCCATATTCTGCAGTCATTTACAAACAGCATGGATGAAAAGCCCTCCTTGCTCACTACTCCGAGTCTGAACTTTACTGGGGACTGCTAAACTGCAAGGCAATCACCTGCATATTTTATGCATATTACAGCAGCCCAGGCTCATTAGGAATTCATCAGAGAGCACTAATAAGTTAACTGGATGATGATGAATTGTGCTAATAAAAGGTATGCATTTTAAAAAGGCAGTTCTGGAAAACAAGGAATAGGCAATTTTAATGATTGGTAGGGGGGAGAAGAGGAAAGTCTTTTTTTTTTTAAAGATTTTTTTTTTCATTCCTATAGCTAGTCCCCATAAAATTATTCTTACACCCTACCCCCCTAATAGTACTGGGTTTTATGATAACTTAGCCTAGCAAGATCACAAAGAAAAAATTAAGCTGAAACTAGCGAACTACTAGGCCATTTACTGAGAGTAATCCAATTGCAAAAAACCCTATTCCCAGTAGAGGATTTCCACTAAAATCCTACAACAGGGACATTTAACCAGATTAGGTACCAGCGAAGATAAAGAGGCTGGTATTAGATGATGAATGGATTAGAGTCAAGTTTCATTTTAGAATGTGTCTTCATTTCCTTTTATTACTTTTAGTAAGGAACAACTCGCATTAACATCAAGGAAAAGGAATTGCATTCAAAGAGAAGGGAGGGTGAAGTTTTCGGTGCTGCCCACCAGCACCATGGAAGTGGCAAGGGTTTTCACTAGTGCCCTGCTTTGGGGGCTCTTTTTCCCCCCTAATGAGTGAGGGGGAGCTACAAGCCTGGGTAAATCTTTTCTCAACCGCTACAACAGTGTGGTTGGGCCAGGAATAGCTTTCAAGTTCCAAAACTTTTGGAAGGTCAATTAGGAAAGAAAGATGCTCACTTGAGACATTACAGAAGAACCGGGAAAGAAGAAGTCTGTTTAAAATAAATACCTCAACTGACCAGTATAATGACCTTTCTAAAGATTCAGGCCGTTAAGAGAAGAAGATTTGCAATCTGATTACTGGTTCTTCTTTGGGGTTGACATTTTAAGATGAAAGTACTTATTGCTCGATTAAGAGTCTCCAAACAGTATGGTGTGGCTGTTATTGGTTGTTATTGTTGTTTTGAGGAGGGACGGTTATAGCAAGTCATAGAAAATAAATAACAGATAGAACACGCTGGCTACTCGGTCTTACTAGATCAAATCCAAAAAACCAGAGCTTCAGGAATTAAGTGTCAGTGGAAAGATTTTATAGAATAAGAGAAAACTTATGAGTCATTACATTGCACTGAAGAAAACACTTGTAGGGGTTGGTGCTGATTATTACAACAAGCTTAAGTCAAAATCATTTACTGCCTACAATGCACACAGTGGGCACTTACCCTTGTTCTAATGTGTATTATAGTTATTTGCATACATCTCATGCTGTATCAGATCATAAGCTTCTTGAAGGCAGGGTCTGTGGTTTTTTGTTTTTCTACACGCAGCACCTAATGGGGTCTTTATGCATAGTAGATTTTTTATTGAATTGAATTTCTAGGCACTGTGTGGATTACAGATTCCTGCTCATTGGAGAGAGAGGGGGGAGGGAAACAAACAAACAGAAGAGAATCCTCTGTTCATGGGCAATATGGAATGAATTTTTGAAAGAGATATGAAATATAAGAAATAGATGAACTTAGTAGAGGGCGGCCCAAAAGTCTCAGTGCAGCTTTTAGCTTTAATAGCTTAAAAATGCACTAAGACTTTTGGAATACCCTGTATACAATCTATCATGAAATATGTAAAGCATTTTCCTCATAACATACAGGGCAAGGATTAGGGAATGGTGGATAGGGAGTGGACCTGTGATTTCAATGGCACAGGATGAAGGCATTCCTTCTACTAGTGCAAGATGGCATTGTCTTTGTAATTTATAATCGCGAGCACTGAGTGGCTAAGTGATCTGCCTTAGATCACACAGATTAACTAGTACGTGTTAGAGGCAGCACCAGAATGCAGGTCTTCCTGGCTTCAAGGCCAGCTCAGAATCTACTATGCCAAGGTACAGCAGGAAGTATTGAGGTGCAGCTCAGCTTCCACCTCGGATACTCAGAATCTGTACAACCAAGGCAAAGTCACTGAGCTTCCCTAGGCATCAGTTAAATGGGAACTGGACAAGTTGACGTCAGAGGTCTCTTCGAGCTCTGGATCTATGATCCCTGTTTTGCCTTTGGGTCAAATAAAACTGAAAGCAAAAACCATAACCATTTTATAGGTGGGGAAAATAACTGGGAAAGGTGTGTTCCCTTGTCCAAGGTCACCCAGCAGGTAAGTAAGAGAAACAGGGCACAACACAGATCCTTTTACTCACTCAGAATCCAGAACTATTTCCACTATCCTGCCCTACCAGCAGAGACATTAAAAGACAATCAATCAACAAGTACTTATTAAGACTATACAAAATGCTGTGCTAGGCCCTAGGGATATAAAGAATGCAATGATTACTACTCTTAAAAGGTTTACATTCCAATGGGTAAGACAGCAAATACATAAGAATATGTAGAATTAATATAGAGAGAATAAATACAAATAAATAAAAGGTAGTTTAATACAAATGGTAGTTGGGGAGATGTGCCATCTAAGTGGTTTAGGCAATCAGTGCTATAGAAATAGGAGACTGGAAAGATCAGTGCAGATTGGGTAATATGGTAGGACTTGTTTTAAGCTAGGCCTTGAAGCACTTAGTAGATAGACAAGAGGGGCAAGGCTACTTTTGGGTAGGGAAAACATCAAGACTAAAGGCATAAGAGCCAAAGATGTACAAGGTGTATTCAGGAGGCCATTCAGTGAAACTGAGGAATCAAATGAGGAATACCCTTAACCTCAAAAAAAAAAAACAACAAAAACAAAACAAAACCCGGTAATCCCGAATTCTGGAATTCTTTCCCAAACAGTATTGTAATAAGAAACTGTGAAAGTTAACAAGTCAAGTCAACAAGCACTTATTAAGCATCTACTACGGACCAGGCACTGTGTTAAGTTCAGGAAAGGGATACGGGATCCTCTAAAATACTCATTTCCTGGAAAGCAAAGAGCAAAGGCTTGATTTTGGCTTCCTTCTCAAGTATTAAACAATCAACGAGCGTTTATGAAATGCTTATTTTTTCCAGGTACTATTTTAGGTACTGGAGATACAATGACAAAAATCAAACAGTCTCTGCCTCCAAGGAGTTCGTATTCTATTATATAAGACAACAAGTGCATATATAAATATATTCAAAGTTTATGCAAATTTCATTCAAGGTAATAGAAGAAGAAGGCCTAGTAGCTCATGGGAACTGGGGGCGGGAGAGGGATAGAATCAATGTTTAAAAAAAAAAAAAAACAAACTAATGGAAAGGGTGATGTTCAAGTTGAGCTTTTAAAGAAATTATAGACTCTAAGAAGAGATTAAAAAGATAGGTCAGAGTCAAGTTTTGAAGGGCTTTAAATATCCAACAGATGTCTGTATTTGGGAGGTAAAAGGGAGCACTAGAGTTTACAGAGTAAGAGAATGATTGCAATACATGTCTGAATATGGAGTCTCCATCTTTTACATATATGGCATAAGCAATTCTAAAAAACAAAACAAAATCACACCCTCTCCAAAAAAATCCAAGTTTTGTTATAGTGACCAAATTTTCTATGTTATTTCTGCATGCCCAAACACAGCCAAGTCTATTTCTTTAGCCATAATTCTGTAAATACAGTTAGGGTAACTCAAGGGAAGACTGGCTCAAGGGATGAGAGCTACTGATATGCTCTGGACTGGACTCCAGAATCTATCTAGACTGATCTGGACTGACCCTCACATCACTGCCTTTAAAAAGGTGATGGATGAAGACTTCTTCAAGTCACCTGGTTTCCAGGAAAGACAGGTTAGTCATTCACTTCTACTAAAATTACCTGGTATCCCTCGATGCCTCAAGGCAACTTGTAGATCTCCTGATTTGCTTCATTATGTGATGAGAGAAAGGGCTCTCTCAAGTGTTACCCACAACATCTGAACTGAGCACAGGGATAAGGGGCATAGTAAGCAGTAATATATCCATCAGTCACTGTCAACAATTTAGCCTAATTCTTATATAGGAAAAGAGAAAAAGAAACAAGAGAGAATGGGCAATTAACTCAAGAGCTACGACTGTGGTGCTAGAGACTGGATTCCCCCTGTGGCATTACGGGCTTGTTACTAGATGGCTCAATTACTATTACTTTAAAAACACATATACATGCATACATATGTATATATACATTTATATAAGGTATCTATCTTCCTGCATAAAAACAACCTTTCCAGGCTGATAGAAGGACCTTTCATACCTTCCATAAGAAGTAGTTCCCTCTATAATCTACATATACATATGTATTCTTATGTTTACTTATATGTATACACGTATATGCACACACACATATATTAGCACCACTTTTGAGCATAACAATCATTACATAATACAATAAAAGTCACATGCATTTTTCAAATAATGAAAAACAGACCATGGAAGGATAACTTTTAGTCAGGATCAACCTTACTACAAAATATTTTAAAAGGAAAAAAAAGGTTCAGAGAATTTCCCAGTCCTTTAACGAAATTAAGTTTTCGGGATATGCATTCAAAAGTTAGCCTACATAAGAGGATGTATACAGAAAAACAGGGTGTTCAAGGCCTTCTCTTCAGTCTAAAAACCTGTCAAAAACAGGGGGAAATAAGACCATCACTTTCCCCAGATTTCTTCCATTGCTCAATCTATAATGTGATAACATAAGACCAGGGACTTTCAAGAACTTCATTACCCAGCAGAACTTCAAATATGTCCAGGAATAGCATTCATTACCATCAAAGAGAGTGAATTAAGTTCCCAAATCAAGAAAGAAAGAAAGAAAATGGAGTTTGAATAGTATAATTACAGGGGGGTGGGGGAGAGGAGAGTGAAGGTGAGGGAAGTAGGAGGAGGGGTCCATAGGTAAGGCCTCATTTCTCCATCTGATGAATCTCTCTAATATCTTGAATAAGTAACAACCATTTTATTAAGTGCTTACTATGTGTCAGGCATTGGGTTAAGCTCTGGGTATACAAATATAAACAAACACATGGTTTCTGTCCTCAAAGAGCTTACACTGTAATGGAGAAATCCAACACAGAAAAGGGAGCTGTTGGGCTAGAGAGAAGATAAGTGAAAAGGTCAGGAAAAGGGGAACACAAAATCCAAACAGTTTAAATTGTGATGGGGTTCATTGTTTGCGCCTAGAGAGATGACGTCCAGGACAATACAGTATTTGTTTGAAACAACCTTCCCAAATCTTAAGGACATTTCAAGAATCTAGCCTTCCAGATAGCTACATCCCTGTGACTTAACTCTCTATAGTAGTCTATTCCAACCTCAATCAATTACCAGGTCCCACCAGTACCAAGCTAAAGCTCTCTGACTCCCTCCCCTCTCCCAATGGAACCTGTGCATGAGATGAGACTAGCTTTACGTGAGGATTTTGTTTCTTTTCTTTTTTTGGTGGGGGGAGAGGGATGGACGAAGAAAGATAGTTATAGGCAAGTAAATAGGCCTGGAATTAAAGGATCCAGAATTTAATGACCCTTTTAATAGGATGCATGTACTTCTGAAATTCTAGTATTAAATCAGCTTACATTACAGCAGGGTTATGGTAAAGAAATATATTATATCTGATCAGTGTCAGGCTGCCAAGAAAAAAGTAATCTGTTAAACTAAAAAAGAGTCAGGTGAAAAATATTTAGAAAGAGTGAAACAACGCACCATCCTAACTTGATCATTTTAAGATTCATGACAGCCTAAAGGCTAGGCTTCCCTGCCTCCTTTTTTTAAATGCCACCTTACCTGGTTAAGCTGCTGTTCCCTAAACTTCCATCCCATTTTCTTCATTAAGGTTTGTAGCTTTGAGCATTGAACATTTTAATTATAAAGGGCCCTTTAACACTACACAAAGCTTAAACTCTTCCCATCCAAAGTATTCATCAAACCTCAGCATAGGGAAGACCTCCTTGACTGACCCTTGGCCTTTCAAGGGTCCTTAAGCACTCAGTTTGGCTACCCCCATGGAAGTAACCATGACACCCTCACTGAGATACTACCCCCCCCCCCCCCCCCCAGTCCTATTTGTAATTTGTAATTTGGCAAGTAAGAGATTGATTAGGTCCTTATAGCCTCAGCCTCCTACCCAACCCTCCCCCCCCCCCCCACCTTCCCTTACTCTGGGCAGCCTAAAAGGAATGAAAGCTCGCCATTCACATCTCCATCTATTAATCAACAGACTTTGAAAACAAATGGAGCTATTGCTCCGCCCGTTCTCTCTGTTGGGCCCTCCTCTTCAATACTCCCCTATTGCTTTCCCTTTCTGCAGGAGAAAGATGGGGCCAGAAAGTGCCTTTATGAGCCCAGCACAATAAAACAAAAGCAGCACAGAGCAGCATTTGTCAGCCTTTTCCCCTCCTCAGGGTAGATGGGGAAGGTCTTCAGTGGTCTTGAATTACCAGGCCCTCCCAGGGACTGAATTCTGCATTAGCAAAGGGCACTATTCACTCCTGGTTTACATTAAAAATGGGTTTATAACTCATCTCCATGCGTTCTCCAGATGCCGTTTATTATGACTGCACAGAGGCCAATGGCGACTAGTAAAACATTAATAGATATTTCAAGTCACTGGAGCCATGGGGGAGTGGGGGAGGGCTCCCAAAGCAGGGAGGAGGAGGCAGCACAGAAGAGATGGAGCACCATTTCCTACCAATAGGCGCCATGTCTTTCTGGCAATGAACTAACTGGAGGTCCATGGGAATAAGAAAAAGCGTGTGAGCTAGTAGTCAAGCCAAAATCCCCAACTCTCCATGCTAACATTCAATAAGAATAATGCCAAGGAAGAGCCTTCACTTTTATAATGCTCCAAATCACCTGAGGAGAATTCCAAGTAAACAATCTTCAAACTCCTCCATCCTGCCCAATTCCAAACTTTGTTTCTCTTTACAAGAACTTTACAAGTTCTTCATTTGTGGAGAAAAGAGACAGGGGAGAACTCATAACTGGCTAAGTGGTGTCTTCCAAAGCTCACTGATCCCTCCCAAGATTCTCTTTCTTCTCCTAACTTTTACTTGCTGCCCCTGACTACCATTTTGACCCATAAAGTGACAGTGGTCAGTCTTTTCACTGTTTAATGTAGCCCTTTTCTATCTAAGCTCTTGCCCAAAGCTAGTAACCGCTTACTGTTCCCTGGGACAAGACCTCCATTGATAACTACTGGCTCCCTTTTGAAAATAATAAAAGGGGGTAAAGGGATAGGGTGGGAATAATAAACAAAAGATAAAAACTAGCATCCCCCTTCTTTTCCCATTCCACTGTCTTGCATGCTCACTGCCCCTCCCATATGTCTTGTACCCACCTCTTATATACCATCTCTCTCCTGGGACCAACTTCTCATACATAGAAGTTGGGAGGGTAGAGGATGGAATTACATGCCAAAAATTCCAACCAAACACACCCAAACACACTGTCTGACATTCTCCTTCACTCTTTCTGCTTTCAAAACACACTTACATCCTGCAGGAGCATCAGCCCCAAAGTCTGAACTGTGACTTCCTCTACTGACTTCAAGGGTACCTAGGATGCTGAGAAGGCTGGAGGAGCTGCTTGGTTTCCTGATTCTGTAAATATTCTACTGCTAATTGAAGAAAACACTGCAAGTACATCCAATTTAGATAGCTACAACAAAAAGCAAAGATTCCCCGTGTCTTCAACCAAATTTTGCAGACTCATCAGTTCTCATGAACCCACACAGGCATTTTTAACATTCTTTCTATGACAGAGTTGATTGAAGGGGGCAGGGAAAGGAGAAACGTGCAGTCAAGTTTCATACAAATTCTCATGCACATACACACAAACAGCTAACTCAAACTATCTTAAGCACTTAGCACACACTTGTATGTGTGTGTGTGTATATATATATATATATAGACACACACACACACAACCATAAGCACATACACATATAACCACACACATACATACACACACACATGTGCATATAGGTGTGTATACATGTGTGTATGCACAAATCCCTACTAGTAGCATGTAAAACAGACTGCCAATGCATCTCTTTAGATGACGAGGGCCTCAAACTCCTCTTAAATATGTTTCTTCCCATACCACAAAAGAGGAAGGGGAAATAACCACCACCACTACCACACCACCCAATCTCACAATTAAACAACTGCCAAAAGCTGATGATGATGGGAAAACTCTGGGTAGACCTCATTCGGGCTAAGCAGAGCTTTCATAGGCTCTTGAACAATTACTTCCTGCTAAGTTCATTAGCCATAATTTATTTCTACTCCTTCTCATTTAGTTTCCAATAAAAAGAAAGCATCCTATTGTGTCTCTCCCAGCTAACCTTTAAGGCACTTGGAAGTCAATGCCTTTGCCTGTCCAAGCCAGCCTGTGGACTGGATGACTCTGGCTTGTCCTGCTCCTGACCGTTTTCACTCTGTAGAGCAGCATCCCCCAACATCCCAATGTTCTAAATACAGGGGGAGGGTGGGGGAGGATTCTTAAGAAGGAGAAAAGGACTTCATTCTCCCAGCAGACTCTCAATGCTCCACAAGTTTCACTAAGTAAATTCCCACTGAGCGCTGAGAGATAATGAGCACAGCAGCTATTTTCATCCCTAAATAAGTGTAAAGAATTAGAAGTCTCATTCCCACTGGTAAAATATTTCTCAGTAATTGTGAGGTGCTGTGATTAAGGGCTAACCAACAATTGTATATGCTTGGTTTACAGAAACTGTGTGGGCAAAGAAAAGGAGCGCCCACACAGCTCCCCTTAAAAAATGGAGATTTTTAAAACAGAGCAGGAGGAGTAATCCAGCCAATTCAAGAAACCCAATGAAATAATTTTTTTTAAGTTTCCAAAGCCAATTCCTTAAAAAAAAAAGAGAAAAACAAAGAAAAAAGCAATCTCCCCCCAAAATAACAGTTTCAATAAAATATTATATAATTTGAAATAAAAGGGGGGAGAAGACATTTCATCCTCCTGATTTGGGGTAGGATGGAAAAAGTGAAGCTCACAATATCTGATATTTCTGATTCTACTTCATCTTAATTAGTTAAAATGAATTATCAGTGTATTAATAGCTTGGGTGAGATGATATTAAGTCTTTTCCTACAGTATCATCATTGTCCAACACTGGGTCAAAATAACAGCTTTAACCTAGAGGTTGGTAAGTGCATCCATAAAACAATTATTTTATAGAAGTATTGTCATACATCATGTGGATTTTTCTCACCTATAAAAGGGCAGGGCAACTTACTTGGGGTTGGGGAGGTAGTAGAAATGATAGGAGAAGAAATTGCTTTTTGTGTGTATATATAAGCCACCACATTGGTATAGGAAGGAGGGAAGGAAGGAAAGAAGGGAGGAAGGGAGGAAGGGAGGAAGGAAGGGAGGGAGGAAGGAAGGGAGGAAGGAAGGGAGGAAGGAAGGAAGGAAGGGAGACCACACAATTCCATTGTATGTTTAGAGCCACTAAATAATGAAACTACATTGGAAAAATGTTTCTTCCTCTGCTAAAGGTGAACTGTAAGCTAGAAGTTTTACACAATACATGGAAATGATGCAAACAAATAGTGAATTAAAGCCAGCTCAATTTTAAAACACACACAAATAGAACAGAATACTACAAATATGTGCAAAAGTGTGTAATCTGGAGGACGTCAGGATTTCAACACATTCCAAAATATTGCAGAAGGGGGAAGAACTTTATGACACCCCTCAGCCAGGCCCCCATTGTCCCCAAGCTACAAAGGAGAGTTTCCCTAAGAATATAGGATTGCAGGGTCTGCTACTTTCAGAAAAGGTATATGTTAGGAGCACACTGTGAGAGAGCAAAGATCTTAATACCTGTATCATTTGAGTCAGGAATTTACCTTTTCAAGCAACTCTTTTATATACGACTCTAAGAGGAGAAATGGAATGATTCATTTCAAAAGCAGCATTTAAAGACAATCTAGGCAAGTCATGTAACAAACAAATATAAAGGCCCGAAATATTCCAAAACCTTGAAAGGACAGACTCCTATTTAATGAGAAACTTAGTGAAGGAAACACTGGCTATACATATTTGTAGTTTCTCCCACACAGCTTTGGATTTATACATAATCTGTTTCACCGGATACTTCATGTTGTCAAGAAGAAATATCAAGACATTCTTTGGTCATTCCTTTACAGTTGAAAAAGAAAAACCTTCTTCTTTACATTTTCACATTTAAACAGTGGAGCAAAACATTAAAAGCCAAAGAATTGGAAAACATTCCTACACCCCTCAAACACTCCCATTTCATACCAGTTTGAAGATATGATTGATGAAAATGTTTATGAGTCAGATCATTGACGGGACTCCCACACATTGAAAACAATGAAGCCAATGCCTCTGGCTTCAAAGGGACAGCGACCTTACAGCCTGGGCCAGCCAAGTTGTTGGTCACTGCAGTTGGAAAGGATACTGTCATTTCTCCCCAAAGCAGAAGTGGGATTGCAGAGAAGGGCTTTCTCCCTAACCATTAACAGCACAATGGGCTGTCATCAGCTTCTTCCTCAGATTTCTAAAACAAATCACACATTCTGTATTTCTGAATTGAGAGAGCATGAATACCAGAAGCAAGCAAGACTGAACCACTAAAAGCCTGAATCTAAATTTGGAGATTTAAAATAAACACAATTAAAGATAGAATAACAGAATGCTAGCATAAAATATGAACAAGCATACACAGTTTACACAAATCCTACTACCGGAAAATGCTACTTGCTTAGAAATACGTAGGGTTTAGAAAGCACACTATCTGTGAAGAAGTGTCATTTTTGTCTCTTCTCCATGGCCCTCCCTCAAGCCCCACACCCCCAGCCCACCCGGGTTGGGAAGAAGAGGAAAAAATCAGCTTTATAGAAAGCCCAAACAAAAATACTCCTTTCTGGAGTGGGGCTCGGCTTTATTTGGGAAGGTAGACCAAGTAGATCACATTGTGATAGAAATATAAGTACTGGGACTTAAGACAAGCTTTTAAAAATAGAAAAGAAAGAAAAGAAGAACTGTTCCCCTCAAAGTGTACTGTCAAATATACAGAGCATAAGGTCACAGCTTGAGGTGACCGCTTGGTCCTTTTTTTTCCTTTTTCTTTTTTTTGGGGGGGGAAGGGAAGGGGGGCTTACATCCACTAGAATAATAACAAAAAATCACAGAGGAAGTTCAATGGTCAGGACTGAAAAGGGTGTGCAGATTCTCACACACACACACACACACACACACAAACACACACACACAAAATATGCTACTCAGTGCTACTCACCCAGCAATTCAAATTGAGATGCCAACATCCCAGCTGCTGGAAGAGAGAGAACCCAGAGGCTACTGCTGCTCCTTTACCACTCAAATCTTCCATCCCCACTAAAATTGCATCCCTCCGGTACATAACAGCTTTGGCTTTCCTTCCCTTTACCTCAAAAACTTTCGCTGCACCTTCAAGATTCAGATTGTGCCAGTTTTGGTTTTTTGGGGGCTTTTTTTGGCTTTTCTTTTTTGTCTATTATTTTTCTTAAAGCTTTTCTCACTTTTTTTCCCTCCCACCTTCCCCTCCCTTCCCACCTTTCACTTAAAGTACTGAAAAAAGCATCTTGAAAGATCAAGATGTCTCCAATTTTGGGGCCTGGTATATTCTGAATGCTCAAAATCCACTGTCATGTTGCCTAGAAAAAAAAGTGTTTTAGTCTTTTCTTTTTCCTTTTTCCCTAAAGTGTAGCTGAGGCTTGCTGGTTGCAGCAAAAACAACCGGAGAAAAGCCTCCGCTAATCTTTACCACTTTGGGAGCCTTTGAGGGAAAACAGGCCTATTTTTTTTGCCTGCTCAGGGCACCTCGGAAAAGTCTCCCCCCTCCCCTTACTCTCCTGTTACCTTGGGCACCAGTGACAGTGCTACAGGTACTACCTAAGAGTAGGCAGGTAATCCTGGCCAGCCATAAGGGAGCATGACCAACTAAGTATACCAAGTAGTCATTTTATCAGGAAGAGTGTCAAGTCTCTCAAAACAAATATCTTAGGGAGAGAGCTGCCAGGGAACAAATGGGGTGGGGGAGGGGGTATTTTCTTGTCACCCTGACATAGAAGTGACACTTTGCAGGGCCTGACTTAGCTCTGGTCCTCCCTTACTACACACCCACCCCCTTAACGGTTTTTAACTGACCTCTCTGACTATGCCTTAACGGTTTTTAACTGACCGCTCTGGAAAAGACAACCAGAAGAATTTGAGTCTTCTGTGTTCACTGGAATTCCAACAGCCAAAGTACCTGATCACTTTTCAACAGCTATTGTATTCTGAAGTTTTCTCAGGGGAAAAAAAATGTGCGAGAAGAGTGCATAGGCCATCACAGAATCTTACCAGCCCAACTTACTTCCTCCGGTACCTCATAAATGATACAAGGATATTTTTTTTAACTTAATTTGAGCTGGCTAGTTCAGACAACACACAGAAATAGAGTCAATCCTCTTTCACAAGGTAGGAGATCTAATGATGGGATAAAAGTGACTGACTAGCTAAATGTCAACCTAATAAGTCCTTCTAACCCCACCTGTACCCCATAAAGTGTTAGGAATCCATGGTCCGAGCCCCCCACCCCACATCCCCCTGCCAATAAAGGGGGGAGTTCCCTACACAGGTAGATTATACAGGCAGTGAGAACACTACTGCCAGATGGGATTTGCACCTATCTTGCTAGAAGGAAAAGCAATTGCAAAGATTTATTTTCTTCTGGCCGCCACTACCACTGACACAAGGAAGATGTTTTTAATTTGGAAAACTGATTGCTATATTCCTTATCTCCAGACACACAGAATTGTTTATGTGACTTATGCTTTTAAACAATCTGTTAATATACTAAACAAGTTAATAACCTCCTCCCCAACACACACACACACACACACACACACACACACACACACACACACACACACACACACACACTCATATCCCAAAATAAAACAAGACTGGGAAGGGTTTAAGGATAATAACAAACAAGAAAGAATTCTTCATCCTCTTTAAAAAAAACAAAAACAAAAAACAAACAGCCTCCCTCTCTCCCCTCTCTCTGTACTTATCTGGCCTTCCTGGGTAAGTGTCAGGCAGCAATCTTTAAGGCCCTTAATACCAAAACAAAACCCTGCTATTTCCCCTTACATGGTAGTAACAAAAGCAATGAGACTCCAGCTTGACAAGTAAAAAGCCCAAACAACACGGCAGCTAATTGCCTTCCCTCCCTCTATTCACAGGGACCACCACACTGCATCGCCTGCCTTTGTCACCCAGGCAATTTCTTAAGTAAACTGCAAGTTCTCTCCCTGGTGATGGACAGTTCCCAATCATTTAGTAACAATAACTTATAAAGTGCAGCAACCCTAGGGCGAGGACTGAGAATTTATTTTTTTGCTTTTTCAAAGGAAAGGACAGATGAAGACCACAAGATGGGCCAATACATTCCAGGCTCCTCTTCTACTACAAAAAAAAAAAAAAGTGATGAAGATGGAGAAAAAGCAGTTGATGAATCTCTAAATTTCTTCCAACTCACTCCTCCTAGGAAACTAAAGCCACTGGATAACTGCCCTCTCCCTCTAGTTCACATGATGCCATTACAACTTCTCCAACTGTATGCAAGTCAGCCAAAGCGGGGTTAAAAAAAAAAAAGGATCACTAATTAGCTAGGTTCTATTAAACTTTTTTGGCGCATGTATGTGCATTTAAAACTGAACTATCAGTCACTGCAAGGTCTCTTCAAAATAGATTCAAGAACTTCTCTTCTCTTTTAGTATGAAATTGCTATCAATCACTGGAGAGGAGGGGGGTGTGGGGGAGATCATGGAGGGGGTTAAAGAGGAAGGCTGGGAAGACCAAACTAGAACTTTGGTTTTACATCACATATTCCCTGATCCGGAACACAACCATTTCCCTCTAACCCCTTCAACTTTGTTGCTGGATGTTTGGGGTTTTTTTTGTCAGTTTGTTTTTTATTGTTGCAAGTTCTTCTAGAGATTTCTGAGAAAGGGTGGCAACAGACATGGGGATATTATATGTGAAAAATAGAAAATGCTGCTGTTTCACTAAAAACTTTGGGAATGGGAAGGGATGTGAAAGGGGGTAGCCTTGTGGTGGGCATTAACCCAAAGCCCACACGATCACTTCATCTCAAAATTATAAATCATAAAAACACATTTCCCCTGTCACTGACTCAAGTTTCCGAATAAAAAGGTATTCCAATAGAATTTTTTAAAAGAAAAAAAAAAAACCTTAAAAAAACTAAACTAAGATCTCAGTTCTACCAGGCAACTCAGCAGTTAGAAGTACATCAATCTTTTAAGTTACTTCAAATTGACAGAGAACATTCCGAAGCCTAGAAGCCACTAGCATGCAATAGAAATGCACAAACAACCAAAGGAGGGAGAAGTCGACATGAAGCAAACGCAAAGGATGGCTATTGTTTGCTGAGAAGGATAGCTTACCATTTACAACGGTTTTAATCGGGCTCCTTCACGCTGCCTGGTTTCAAGCATGCTGCCGTTGGGTATATTACCGTACTTACACAGATGTGCAATCACATTGGTGTTGGGCTGCTCCACCGGAGGGCAGCACCCACCCTACACCATTCACAACTGAGCTGCACTGAACAGATAAACACAGGAGCCAGACACACAACACCAGCTCTTCAGCAAAGATGCTCAAGTACAGTTCCATTCATAGAATTATCTCGCTTGATAGGGAAGCACACAATAACTCAAATCCCCCCCCATTCAATAACAATCCACCAAAGGGGGGAGTACAGAGGTAGGGGGAAGAGAAGCTCTTTTCCCAACCCCCGGAATTCAGTCAAAAGAACAAAGACTGATATTTTGTTTGCCGACTTGGCAAACATAAAGGCAATTTCAATACTCCATAGAAGTTCACCTAAGTTGGTGAAAGTAGTGCTTTGCAGTTCTCCAGTGAAATTAAGCTTTAATAGCTATTTGATGCCATTCAGAGAAGGGGGAGAAAGTATTTGAATTTGGAATAAAGTTAGAGGATTGCTCCGCTCTTAAGTATTTTTTTTTCCCTTTCTTTCTTGCCAGCCAGAACTGCCCTCGGAAATCCTGGACAATATCCACAGCTTAGTTATTAATCTTGTTGAATTATTATTAGTTTTAAGGAAAAACAAAAACAGACTGTAAAAAGCCCCCAATATGGAAAAAAATCAGAACCATTTACTATATAAAAAATTGTTCTGGCTAAGTTAAAAAAAAAAAAAACACCCACAGAAACTTGTGGATGTGTTCCTTTAAAGCAAATGGTCCTAACACATATTAAACCACCGCTGCGAGTCTTCTAAGCATAGTAGGAAAAAATGACTATTGATCTTCAAATAGCGATAATTGAAAAGATCAAAAAGATTAAACAAAATCAAGAATGTGCTGACTTACCATGCTATGCTTTTTTTGTTGCAACTTTGTAGAAATTTCACTCAAAGAAACTGCATCAGAGGTGTCAAATTTTTTAGCGGACTGTGATCGTATTATTTCCGCAGCCCTGCCTTCCAATGCTTCAGAACTTTTTCCCCTTTCTCTTTTTTGTTTGTGGTACCTAGCTTTTTGCTATAGACTTTAAAAGCCTTCAGCTCAGCAAACCAGCACAAATTATCTTGCCACCTTGCACAGCTCTGATGCTTTGGCCGCTAACTTTGGAAGGCCCTTTACTACCGCATCAAAATTAGCATTGTCAAAGCAGTTAATGAATATTAATATTGTATTTGTCATTGGAGCCGGCCCGTTGCTGAACTCCGAGTCATCCATCAGGGACAAGATTAAGAACACAATTATTTCTGACTGACAGGGACCAAATCTGCTAGAATTTTTTTTTAAACAATTCGGGGGGAAAAAAACCCACAATATCATCATCTTAAGGTGTCTCCCAAGAGACTGGGAACCAGATTAATACGCTTTTAATGAAGTAGAGATCATTATGTATGAAGGCAAAGGGAAAAAAAAAAGATGTACTATTCAAGCTATTTAGTTATGGTGTGGCTAGAAATTTTTTTTTTTAAATGCAGATGGCATATCTTTTTCGACAGCTGTCCAGATTTTATTCATAGTGTTCTAAGAGAAAAGACTTTTTCTGAAATCTTTCCCTTTTTAAAAAAAAGTAAAGAAGAAGAAGAACAGAGAACGAGCAATTCGTCCCATCTGGGATAATTTTCCATGTCTTCACTTTCACTGTCGGCAGCACAGTAAATAATTCCTACACAAATTTGACAAGAAACACCTTCATCAGCTGCAGCTCCTTCCACCCCTATTCCCCAGATTCCAAGCACTGTCTCTCTCACTTTATTCAGGATGAACCATTACATTTACAGAAACTCTTAAATTCCCTTTAACAGTGACATCTTTCTGTAATAAACACAGAGGCAACAGCATACTCTTAAAAACATACCCACATACGAGCAACAGATATCAAGTCCCCTGAAAAGACAGAATATCTATTACTATATTAGGAGCTAAGATTTTCTAATTTCGGATGTAGCCAGTCTAAATACAAGTTGGTTTCAGTTGTGTTCTTTAAAAAAAAAGAAAGAAATTAAAGTAACACTATATTAGATCCAGAAGGATAGAATTAGCTGAATAACAGAAATATATAAAAGAAATTATTAAAGCATGGTCTTTTTCTTTTCCAAACAGGATGAATAAAAGGAATGAAGTCCAAAAGTTTGAGGCTTACCTGATAGAACCAATTTATTTGAATTCACCGAGTTCATTTCAACACACATATGTCACCTATGCCTACGGTATGTATAACTACAGAAAGATAAATATCTAGATAATAAAGATACAGATATATCTAGCTATAGCCATTTCTTGGACCTTTTTGATATGGCTTGCTTTGCTGTCTTGTTTCATATCAATTGTCTTCGAGATGATTTTTCCCCCTCTCTCCCCCCCTTCATATTTTAAATGTGGTAAAAGGGGAGAAATAAAAGGGATAAAATGGCAGATGTGATGGTTAATCTACCCAATGAATCGTGGGGGTCTAGCTAAAGCTGTAATGGCCACTGCGCTAATCTACAACACCCACTGACCACCCCACCACTGGCCTTCTAATACCATTATCAACCCTTAGATGAACATTCTAAATTAGAGTTTTGTTCAAAAAGGGTGTGAATCTGACCTCCAGTGTTAGGGAGCCGCTGCTGTACATACACAGATGGCAAAGTTCTTATGAAGATACTACCTTTTTCTGCATACCCTCCCCCAATAAAAGGCTCTACTTGATGTTTCTCAAGATTAGCATCATTTTGTTGAACTATGATTCTCCCCCACCCACACATTCCCCAATCCTCTCCTGCCACAGTCACCAGTACTGCCAAGCACTATCATCACCTCATGGCATATCCTTCTCAGTCGTGAGGACCTAAGCAACAAACACAACAACAAAGATCCCTTCTAAACAAACAAACAAATAACAAAAGATACTTTGCACCACAGCCCAACTTTATACTCTCTCAAACACACATACACACACATACACAGCCATTGAATTTACCACTGTTGGTTTTCCTATGTCCAAGAAAACTTTGGGGGCATAGTAAAAAGACATCACATAAAATCAGAAAGCATGGTACAAATTCATTTATAGCAAAAGAGAGATAGATAGTACACAGAAACTAGGGACTCTCACCTTTCCACTCAGGTGTGTGAACTGTGCATTCAAAAAAACAGGTGGGGGGGAGGTATGTACTGAGACTTTAGCTGAGTTTTTTTGGAGACCGTTTTTTTCCTTTCATTATTATTGCTAGAATTTTAAAAAAAACCTAACTCAATATATTGTCACCTGGGAATATTTAAAAAATATTTCTGATTCCACATATTTGAAAAACACAAAATTTCCTTACCCATACAGTTTTTGAACCGGAAGGAAGGAAGGAAGGAAGGAAGGAAGGAAGGAAGGAAGGAAGGAAGGAAGGAAGGAAGGAAGGAAAGAGAAAGCTTCAGTGGTCCTAATTTGCCTCATTTTTGAAAAGAGACACTGGGGGGAGGGTTTGGCTACTGTTTTCCCTTTTTGTTGCTGTTTGCATTTGTTATTTTATGATAATGAGTATCCCATTTATATAAGACATAAAATCTTCTATATACACACTTTGCTATGCAGCTATTTCTGAGCCCTAAGACTACTGAAACACCAAATACCTTCCTTCTATATAATTCAAGTTTATTAAAATGAGGACCTCTTGTTCTCTTTATTCTATAGCTTTCTGATTTCAGGTCGGACTGAACTTGCCATTTCACTGTTACAGATAACCATCCCCATCATCGTAGACCTCTCTATCATAGTTGTTAATGGGCTGCTCTCTCTCTCTCTCCCTCTCTCTCTCTGCTTCCCCAGCACGACCGCATCAGCACTAGTATCAAATTAACTCTCCGACTTTGAAACTTATTGATCTGCTATTAAGACACCAGTGAACTTGATGAAATGAGTGCTGTAGGTTCAGTCATGACTTCAAAGTCTAGCACAGCCACATAAAACAAGCGCCTTTGATCCTAACTCCGATCTGCTGAGGGTTTAAAGCCAGTTCTCCCTAAGCTGCCCTTCACACTCATCATGTCTGATGTCTTACCAACTAGTGACTTGATAATGTTAATAATGCAAATTTTAGCAAATGATTTTTACAATGGCAAAATTAATTATGGGAATTTAGGCTTCTTTCCGTTAAAGCACCCTCCCTCTAAAAAAAATAATGGGAACAATTAGAACTGCGGAGGCAAACCATGTGGCCAGATCGCTCCTCCAACTCGAGACTTCGGTGATTGCCACTCTTTGAGCCCTCCTTTTTGCTGCTAAAACTGAAATGATTTATTGCAAATTAACTATCAAATGGCTTCAGATGAGTGGTAAGAATTTTGTTCATTTGATTCTATTCCACACTAGTTAGATATCGTAGGAGAGAAACAGCTTCCTCTTTGATTATCTTTTCGGCATTTCCACCACTGGTCACCACGAGTTTGTTTCCTCTTCATTTAGTTCCATTTTCATTTTACTTCAGCAAATTTTCAGGATGATATATGCCTCATCATTAAATCTATAATTTGTGAATGAATATTGAAGTCTACCTGTAAAATAATCAACTAGCTTTGATTCTTTTATATGAAACCATGGAGCATACAGTCTAAAAACTGCTAAAATATGGATAATCTAATAGAATTTTAAAATAAAAAACATGGATTATTTAAAAATCACATTTATAAACTATATAATTAGAAGATATTTTACTTTTATAAATTGTATGTCTAAACCCATTGAAAACTACATTTTTTTTTCTTAGAGAAGGGAGCCCTTAATGATGGGTTTAACTGACTCAAGCTTTAAACAAAATTTATCTCTAAATCTGATGTTTTAAATCACCATTAAAATTTTGTGTCTTTTAAGAAAACACACCAAAAAAAATTAAAACTTTTTCTAATACTCCAATGAT
>NW_020948983.1:8218752-8267046 GCF_900497805.2 Vombatus ursinus
TATTCCCTATGCTTTAGTTCAGATGAATGTATCACGTTAGTGTAATTTTGGAGACCAGATCCCAAAGATCCATTGCACACCATGCCCTCTTTCAAATACAATAATCAAAGATTTATAGACAGACGGCAAAAACTCAGCACTTACATTTGAAGAGATTAATGATGTTGACTTAACTAAGCAAAGCAAGTTGGACTCCCCACTTTCCAAACAGATTCTTTTGTATGTGGTAATTATGACAACATGAGAATAAAAGCATTTGGCTTAAAATGTATTGCTTTAAAAGAACCATTTGAGGAAAAATCTGTCTCTAGCCTTTTCAGAAACATAGCCCCTAATTGATGGAAAGCACACAGCAGAAACACATGAGGGTAGGGGGAAAAACAGTTTCACTTATGTCTTACAGTTGCATTAACCTTAAATAGAGCTTCAAGTCAAAAAGAAGGAAATAGGAGTAATGCAAGCTAAACCTGGGCAGGGCACAGTTGGACTTTGTACCACCTTCTTTTGATTTTTCTGGATTTCAAAAAATTGAGGTTTTGGCAAACAGCAAAATTTAAAAATAATTTCAGGGTTATCTTTTCAAATAATCACAGTGCAAAAAGAAAACATCCAATAATGTTGTTTCAATTCTCCGCGATAAACATATGGTGATTTTAACTGTGTTTTGAAAAGCACTGTTTCTAAATAAAAAGGATCATTCCAGGGAGATATACCAACAAAACATAAAATATTTACCTACAAGAAGAGTGTTGCAATTTTCAAATAAGAATTCAGATTAAAAAAAACCTTCAGAATATGCAGGAAATAGCAGGGAAAATGTATTCAATTTTTCATGAAATTTTCAGGTCCCTTTTTTTAGGTAGGGAAGTATACTACTCTGCAAAAATAATTTGTACGTGGACATCTGTCCTTATGTGTCCCTGTTTTTTCTTAAAATAGAAAATTTAATAGAAGAATGACAAGCTGCTTTAAGTTTCTTAAGGCAGCAGTGAGCAGCCTTTAAAACCATTTAACGATTATAGAACAAGAGATACTGAGGATTTCCCAAAAAGTTTATAAATTAAAATATGCTCGGGAAGAAACAATAAGGGGGGAACACCCAACACACACACACACACACACACACACTTGTGCACACACACACACACACACACACACACACGCACAAACACACAAAAACTGACCACAGGATGCGGACGGGACGATCTGAGGTTGTGGTTTTTTAAACCACGCGCTGTCCTTGAAACTGAGGCCGCACACAGCTCCATTAGATACAGCTCCAGTGCTCTTGATCTATTATTTACAAAGAAAAACCCTTCACTGCTTAAGTGCCCCCTTCTACTTCAGCCTTCAATTTCAACAGCATCAAACAACTTGGTTGGGGGAAAAAACACAACACACAACAATTTGTGTTCATCATAACATTCCATGCAAGTCAAAATTCTACGTGGGTAACAGAATTTAGAACATCATGAACACAGGTTCCCACTTAAATGGCATACAGATGACAGCTTCACTCAGAAAGAAAAGACTCAAATTTACAGCAACTGTAGTATTCTGACAAAACGACATTGGCTTTTAAAATAATTTCATAAAAACAATTCTATTTCTAAAGAAGAAGAAGAGATAAATAAATTCCAAGGAAAACCTTGCCTTCACCCACATCACCCTCTTCCTTCCAGAGGTTCTAAAATTTTTTATTTAGCATTACATTCTGTAATTATGAAGTCTGTTCTTTAAGTCAAACTGCATTCAGTCTAATTAGTAAGCTTAGATCTCACCTTCGTGCTGAACTTTCAACTCTCTGATGCCAATTAAAAACTATTTTAAATGAATATTAAAAGGATTCCTGTGATCATTTGTGACATGAGAGAAAACATGCTTTTCAGTGCCAAAAAAAGGGGGGGATATACACAGCATGCTATATTTCTCAAAATATTTGAATTCATTTTTGTACTTAATCTGACTACTATTCCTTTTCCTTCCGAAGAACAGCCCTTCTTCATCATTTCAGAGCCCTTGTTCAGTCATTCCTGAAACAAGAGTTTTAACTACAATTAGAATGGCTTCGTTATTCAGTGCTCTTCTATTTTCAATAAACTATTAAGTTTTACTAAACACTGCTCACTCTTGTCTTCATTCTCTATACTATTTCATTTGGCAACATTATTGCTTTGTACTGATAAAAGTTAGTATTCTTTTAAAAATTTCCATCCATTTCAAATTTGCCAAGTGAAGGCACATTCTAGGGTACAGTATGAAGTTAAGCAAACCCCACTCTCCATTCTCTGCAAGTCTACTCTTGGGAAAAAATTAATGTGTCTGTTTTCTTATTGTATAGATTGAAATTAACTGTTAGCATTCAAGAACCTTTATAATTAACACCACTACATGTGTTAAGTTATACTTAAGAAATCCTGGCAATATAATTATGTCAATGAGTCGTTTAACTTGCATTTATATTAATTCAATTTATCTTCATTTTAAGCAATGTGCACTGATGGATTGTTATCATTAGAAGTGACAAAACTCCACAGCGGGGAGAAATGCAGGACAATGCAACATGATCCTGGAGGCTACAGGGGACCTGCTAATATGCTCTATGGCTACAGATGACTTTCTGGGTGCACATTATTGCCTTCCTTAGGCAGGTCTCCAAGTTATCTTACATTTCTCCATTCTAGAAGACTAACCAAATCCACATTTATAATCAAGTTACAAATTCAACCATCTGAATCTTTACCTACCCTCCAAACCAATGTCAACAGAAACCTCTTCCACAAAAGCAGGGGACATTTACTATTATATGGCTGGAACTGAATTAAAAAAATGTCTTTACAAATTTCCTAAAGAAAATATTTAAATAAACAAATTGCATTTTTGCAGAACAGGCAATATGGTTGTAGCAGTATAATCAAACTTTAAAAAATTTAAATTAAAATGGCCAAGTAGCAAATCTATTTTCCCTTGACATGCAATATATCTATATTACCTTAATTTTGACTTAAAGAGCAAACCAAAACAGAGAGGAAAAAAAACCCAACAGCTTTGTAACAAAGATATTCACCACCCAGAAGAGTTAGGGGAGCTGTCAATAAACAAGCCATTATAAATCTTAGTCAACTGTCATGATTTTTCATTATAAATCCCTATTGAAAACTAGTAGGATTAAACAGTGATGAAGTTTCATCACTGTCCTCAAATCTGAACAGTCCTCAAACTGGAACAAATGGGTATTCAAACTGAGTCAGCTTAAGTTGCAATTTTGAAAACCACATTGTGACTTTAAAAAAATAAGTTTACCCACAACTTTATTGAATGGTTAAAAAAGACCTTGGCTCCCCAATAAAGTGGGGTTTATAGGCATTATGCGTGGAACATTAGTCTAAAATAATGATCTGTAGCTTTGTATTTGTGCTATCTCAGGATATTTCTAATTGTGTCTCGGTTTTCACAAAATTATTGAGGGAGGAAAAGCAAAATTCAAGAGAAACTTTGTTTCTTTAAACTGAAAAAAAATTATCATCTAGAACTTTGGGAGAATGTGAAGTTCTATCAAGTCAAAGAGTGATGAGAGAGGGTCCCAGTTTATCATTACTTATCTATTTATTTCACTTTATTCTTCACATCTATCATTTATAGTAGT
This sequence comes from Vombatus ursinus, assembly GCF_900497805.2. Taxonomy (NCBI): domain Eukaryota; kingdom Metazoa; phylum Chordata; class Mammalia; order Diprotodontia; family Vombatidae; genus Vombatus; species Vombatus ursinus. Next base: position 8,222,399 of record NW_020948983.1, read on the forward strand.
ATTTCCTCACATCAAAATAGTTGTTTCCCAGCATATGAGTCTCGTAGGCCCACAGAGTCCAGAAACCATGCCTTTCTGCTGCCTTGCTAAGCACTTCTCTAAGACAATCCTTCTTTGTGAAGGCTGCTACTCTGACAATCAGTTCTTAATTGCTGCAGCCCAGACTAAAGTGATTTTTTTTCTTCTTAAATGAACATCAAGTTTGTTGGGAAAGCTGGAAGATGGTGATCTGATGGAGCTTAAACATTTCACAATAAGCTTGTCAGGGTGTTTTATATGTCTTTGCTCAATCCTGGCCTCATTTTGCTCAGACACACTGTGCATCTTCCTCTTAAATTCAGGTGAGGTACTCACACGTAAACCTGAAGGCCAAGTCTACCACTCTGTAAGTTGGTTAATACCCTTTCCAGAACAATCAGGAAATAAAGACAATGCCTTATGTTTAATTTTAATCACAGAATTAATCAACTCCTATCAGGAATAAGTGTATGAGCCCAATGTACATTGAAATATAAGGGACTTTGAGGGGAGGGAGAGGTCTCTATATTGGGGTTTTGTTCCTTAGAGTTAGTATTCAACCTTTGCCACAATTGCCACTGGAGGCCAACAAACGGGTTTGAAGAAATACCTTCTGAAGACATCCCAATTTTTATTAGCCTACCTGTAAATTTGAGCTAATTAACAGTGGGCAAAGAAACGTTAAGATGCACCCAACCACGGAATAAATGGCCTGGATTGAAATAAGACTTCTCAAGTCAGGAACACAAAGGACCACTGTTAGTCTGATTGGAAGAGTTAAAGGTGAACTCGAGAAAATTTTGGTTTGGTTTGGTTTGGTCAGTCAGCCAACAAACATTTATTAAGTTCTTACTATGTGGCAGGCACAGTGCTATGCACTGGCCACTAACAAGTTTTCCAAACTCATCACTATTCCTTGCTCTCTGATGACCACTGTCTATGCCTGCATATGCATACTTCAATATATCAAGGGCCTGTGACTCCACTGGTAGGAACACAAACTCTGAGCCATCCATGCCTTTGTAAATCAGACAGGCCATAGCCATGAACTGCTGCGGTCCCTCAAAATATCTGTTAAGCCGGGGGCCAACTTTCCTCTCCAAAATGAACTAAGCTAGAAGAATCTCAGAAAGCTCACCCATAGTTTATTCCTGTGCCTGTATTCAGAGCCTTTCCATGTTGGCAGTGCTAACATTCTATTGACATTGCCTTGAAGTGCTCATTTTATACATACACACACACACACACACACACACACACACACACACGCTAATGCCACTGATGAAACACAACATATAACATTATTGGAAAGGTAAGGGTAAGGTCAGCACGATCCCCGTTCTAGGATCCGAAAAGGTTTTATTAACAAATAAATAGTGTCTATGTGGACCTTTCAGCGTTGGTATTTGTATGGGGTTTGGAAATGTTGCCAGAAAGTGTGTTTTCCTAATATTTACCTGGGAAGAGAGGGAATCCCTATAGGTTGACCTAAATATGCATAACTTTCCCTTATGGTAAGGTTCCTAATGGACCACTTGTGCATGGGATGTGTACACTCTGACATATCAAGGATCTGTGATTTCACTGCTGGGGATGCAGCATGCAAGCCATCCATCTTCATCATCATAACCATTGCCATCATCATCACTAGCATTTACACAGTGCTATATAATTTGGAAAGCACTTTACAAATATCTCATTTTATCTTCAAAACAAACCTGGGATTTAGATGTTACTTTCCATTGGTAGATACAAGCTATATTCATCCTCTGGATCTCAGCTATCTCATCTGTAAAATGAGGTGATCAGACTAGACTACTGAGCTCCCCATAGCTCAAAGTACTAGTTTAAGTAATTCTCCCAGTTTAAGTAATCTATGGCAATCATTCTGTTATTTGCTAAACGTGGATTTTATGAGACATTAGGAGACTATATTATGCTTACCTCAGCTCTAAATTTCTGCAAAGGATCACAGGGCAAAGGGGAAGAACACTTAGAAAGAGAAACTCATCTGGTTATTGCCAGTCGGCCTCTCTTGGATAACAATGATCTCACTCCAGTCCTAGGACCAAGACCAGGATGCTAAGGAGGCAGGCTGTGCACATGAACACGACTCGTCTTTGTGCTCTTTTTCATGGACTGATGGCTGTGAGGGCAGCCACTACACCTTTTTTCTATGATGGCTGTAAACACACCCAGAGGCTAATAAACACCGGGCACATCGAGCAAATACGAAATTCGGTAATGTCATGCCTCCGCCATAGCAACGCCCACTGGCCCTATTACAAAGAGACGTTTGCCAAGGTTGCCATCACAGTGTAGAATTGGAGCACAATGGCTGATGGAAATCTTGCTGCAATCCACTGACTAAAGTGAAGAGTGATGCTGGTCTCCAACCCAACCAGGAAGCTTAGTAGGAGCAAAGCTCCAGTGTCATTCCTTCCGTATCAGTCAGTGTTTATTTGCCTGGCACCTTTCTTCTAAGTGCTTTTTGGGAAGCAATTGCTTTGCAAAATTAAATGCATTTTCATCACACTTTCATAGAACCAGTCTCCTTATTTTAAAAGCAGGGAGCTGAGACCCAGAGGTTATTTTTTTTTTAAGTTAAACGAATGAGAAGGCAAATCATTATCATAAGAATTAGAGGTGACATTGGAAAGGGGGTAGCTGAAGGAGGTTAGAAGATCCTCCTTGAAGTGAATCTGTACAAGTCTAAATAATCACTTCCACCTGCAGAGCCAGGGGACGAAGCATATGGCCTCCTGAGCATCACAACAATCTAACATGCCCAAGGTCAGCAGACCTGCAACAGAATCCACATTCCCAACTCCCAGGCCAATGCTCAGGCCCGAAGTTATATCACCTTCTGAGCAGTGTGAATGAGTAATTGGCTTTAGGCTCAGGCTAAGAAGCAAGGCTTTCATCACTATTGTTTCAGTATCCAAAACCAAAACGCATCTTTTTGCTATTAAAATTCCTGAGCATAAACAGTTATTTGCATGAAACAATTGCCTTACAGAGTGTAGAAAGAAAGGCTGGGGCCTGTAGGTAGGGTAACAACAGGCTTTTACACACCAATCCTAACCTTAGGACCATCAGCTTATTCTTCCCAATACACTCAGTAGACCTGATTCTAGCATATTGTTGTCCAAATTCATTAATAACTAAAAACATCACTGCCTTGTTTTGTGAATTACTCTCCTAATAATGAGACTAATAGTTCCTGGGAACTTTCCTGGCACCCTTGTACTTAAGTAACTTTTGAGATCAATCCAATCCAATCCAATGAACTAAAATAATTCAAATGGGCACCATCTCCCAAAACTGATTTTCTGATTTCATAGGCCAATATGATATAAGATATGATCCTCAGAAGTCAGGTTCTCAAGGACGAAGGTGAAAAAGGAGAGAAATGGGCTGGTATAGGATTGAATTAGTCTGTTTCAGATTTCCCACCTTCCCTACCCCTCAGTCATTTTAAAGGAGTTGGGCTTGTAATGGAACTGAACCGGGGTATGTGCATCATGCCCTCCTTGGATGCTTGCTCCCACTATAAAAGCAAATAGATAGACCTGTTTTCTCTTTTAAGGATGATGTCACCAGTTATGGATAGCACCACTGAGATAGCAAAGTTAAAGCAGAAAAATGAGCAAAGAAACACACAGGCGTACCCAAAGAAATATTCATCACAACTAATACCTAACTCCCCACACCCCCCAACTAAAAGCATCAACAGAATCACAGAGTTCTAGAGTAGGAAGGGATCTAAACGGTCACAAAATCTAACCCTACTTAAAAATAAATTCCTTCTACAACATTCTGATCAAGGTATTACCTTTCTCAACAGGTGTAACACACACACACACACACACACACACACACACACCCCACAATTTGTACCCATGTATCTAAAAATCTTCCTGATGGAGACCCAAGTACATCCTTTCCAAAATATGTTAAGCTCAATAATGTTTTATAGATAGATTTTAAGTACATTTTTACTTACACATGTCATTCAAAACATCCTAGCTTAAAGCGGAATTAGAATCCAGGATGCCAATTTCATACCCATAACAAATTCCTATTTTTATTAAGGTTCACAAATTTCTTACTATAATTAAGGTCTATATACAAAATGTTTCCTGTGTAATTAATAGGGAACCTACCTACTAGCTGAAAAGGCCCATGGTTTCCCAAAATTTCAATATTTTTTTTCTAAAAAACAAAACAAAACTTAGATACTTTATTCAGATGGGCCAACAACATACAATTAGACATGGCTGTATCACATTTTCCCCCATCCTATAAGCATAACAATCAATATTCTTTCAGAAACATTTGATTACAATATTCTAATATTGGAACAAGGCCAAGAGAAAAGAAGAGAGTGGAGAATGAGAGGAAAAGATAGACAAGCAGGCTGACTGTAAGAGGCAAAAATGGTCATATACATTAAATTATGACAAGTCATCAAAAACCAAGATTTCATTGGTGTGAGACATTCCCCGCCTTTGGAGCAGATTATAATTTCTCTTATAGTTTCAAGGAGTCTGTCTGATGTTCAAAGAGATTAAGTGACTTGCCCAAGGTCACAAGGTAAGAGTTAGATGTGGTATCAAGCCAATCATTCCATCTACTCTGTCAGGGTGCCTCTCTCAATAACAGGTCGACAGCTAAAAGAAATGCTAATAATATATGTACCATGGGCCTTAATCATTTTAGGATAAAGTAACAACTACTATGATGCTATCTTAGGCTCACATATCTAGAGAAGGCAGGGAGGGAGCTTAGGTTATCTCGTCCAAACTGTACTAATTTTACAGAACAGAAGAATTAAATGAGGTTAAGTGGATTTGATCAAGGTCCCATAGGCGGTTAACTAAAAAAAAAAACAACAGAATTCAAACAGAGAACTTGACTCCAATGCTTTCTCCATTATACTCACCTCCTTACGAAAGTTGGGTGGCCAGTCTCACAAATTGTTTCTATGACTCTCAAGATGAACCTTCTGCTATGGAAAAGGTAGGCGGAACCATTATAGAACTAGAAACAGCCCCCTTAGCACCTGGTGATGTGAATTATGGCTGTCTTCTTGTTGGGGTTTTTTTTTGGGGGGGGGCTTTTTAAAAATAGTGGTATGAAGGAGAATAATAATGGTTCCTTTTAACTGGAGAACAGTTGGCAGCTAGGTAGCAATACAGATAGTGCCAGATAAGGCCTCAATAATCTACCTGCTGCCTAATGATATTTGAACATGCCAGGGTCGAATGCTGTAATGAAGGCCGTCAAAGCCCCACTCCTTGTTGTCCGAGCTGTTACAAGCAGCGGCAAAAAGAAAGTTACATAGAAAGGGGGGAGGAGAGGAGAGGAAATTCCTCTATGGTGAAATAAGAATAAAGGATAAAAATTAAACACTCTGGTAGGGGCTGGGTGGAGGGTGCGAGAGGGGACGGGGAGGGCAGCATGTTAAAGAAGCTCTATCCTGCCTGCAAGGATTTGCTGCAAGAAAAAAAGTATCTGACACAAGTAGGGCATGGTCACTACTCAGGTACCTAGAGAAGTTGTCTCTCTACCTGGAGGAGTTTCTGCCGCTATATCCTCCTCACTCCCACCCACTTCTTTTCCTCCAACCACTCTCAACGCTTAGACCCCACTGGGTTTCCTGACCCTCACAGAAGCTCAGAGAAAAACCTGGCCCAAGCAGTCACCACTCTGAGGCCTATAGCTCAGGCCTCTTACCCACTCTTAATACGCTGAAAACAATGGGATCTCTATGCTATCCATGACTTCAGCTTGGGCCCCTCCCCCCCACAATAGTGGTATTCAATCCACCCCCATGAGCAATTGCCCCAACTTTAACTGCTTGTGTTCAGAGTGCATGAGACACAAAAGGAGGTGTTTCCAGGTTCAGTGAACACTTTACATCCATTCATCAGGGATGGAACAAAAGAGATTTACCCAGATTACCTCTGGCAAGGCAGATGCCTCATGTGCTGCAATCCCCTTCAAAATACAAACTTTGAGAAACATTGTGTGTTAGGGAGCCATTGTGAGATCGCAGATCCTGTTTATTTCTTTTTTTTTTTAAACTGAAGGGCATTTACATAAAAACAGGATCTTCTGTTTCATAAAAAGGAAAAGAATAATCACAAAGAATGTGAGGAGTAAGAAAGAAAACCTCACCCTCTCAACCCCTAAACAAAGGGAACAGCTGTAGGTTGGCTGGAAGATTTCAAATTATACTAGGGAATCTTTATTAAGAAGGTTCACTTTCTCTTTCACTAACCGACTTGAAATTTTTGCATAGGGTTTACTCCCATGGTAGCTAAGTAATCACTTTATGAAGGTCCTTTAAGCCCATTTTGTATAATTGGTGTAATTGCTATATTTCACCCCCAGCAAATGACCTCCTACATTTCTTGGTCAATGCCAAGCTCCCCAACAAAACACTTTCACTGTATCATTAAAAAGCATTAAATGTCTAAATTGCATGGAGCATCAGGAGAAGTCCCACTTGTTTCTCCAGCAAGGCTTAGGTCTCAGTTCGATAATTCTGACACCATGTGCACTAAACTATATTCCAAATTTAGTTCTTGGTCAGTAAATAAGATAATGTCTTTTTATGGGAGAGATACGAAAGTACTATGAATCCCAAACCCCAAATTCACTCAGAGCTTCCTTCCCTGAGCTCAATGTTTGGATGTGAGCACCACGGGTACATCGGCACCCACCCACTCCCTCCACCAGCCAAGTTGGATTAATCATGCTAAACATATTCCATTCCCAACCAACCTTGCAAGCTTTGGCAGGCCTACAGCAGCTGACGCTCCAGACTGAGTTTGGCATTACATAATGAAAGCTCCGTTCCCATTCTTGAGCATAAGTCAAAACAATCTCAACAGGCATAACTGTCGCTAACCTGTTTCCCAGTTACAACACTGCACGTGGTGCTGCTGGGGAGGAGAATAGAGAATACACCCACCCAACAACAACAACAACAAAAAAAAAATCCCCAAATGCTTGGGGGCTACTTGGCTCCAAATCTTATCGGAGTCAATATTCTTCCGGCTGAAGGGGGCTTCGGCTGGAAGAGTATGTTTCAGTGCTCGCTGGGATACCCAGCATGCTTTGTTTAAAGTGCCAGTAAAAACTTAATCAAAATAGAGTTCATCTTCCCACATTTCCACGTGAGTTTGGAACAGATTCCTTAGAAAGCAACCCAAGTCGGATTTATTCAACTGGAGATAATTTGAAAACTCAAGTGAAGGGTTGGGTGTTCCTGGAGGTATGACATCATATTTGACCACATAACCTGGTTACACAGCCCTCAGTTTCCAATATTCTATGAAGAGATTTTTCTGTTACTGCTTCCTGCTTACATTCTGTCTAGACGTCATATCTGCATCATCTTTGTTTCTACACCAACTACGCATGACATCTCCCAGAATCATGACTTAAAGGGGAAAATAAGCTAACTCACACTGACCATAGCATGGGAATTTCACACATGAATACAAAAAAGAACCCAGAGCAGGAGAAAATTATCACAGACCATAAGTCTTTGAAATTAATCAGGTATTCAAAACAACATGGAGAAGAGGAAAGAATAGGAGATTGGGAGTCAAAGACAAGTTCTAACCCTGTTTCTGGCACTAATTTGCCTGCTGACTTTGAACAAACCACTTCTCCTTTCTATTCCTCAGTTTCCAGATCTATAAAATGAGAAGAATAGATTATTTCTGTGGTTGCTTTTGTAGAATTCAGTGATTAGGGAAGTCACTCCTTGGTTCATGAGTTGCTTAACAAAGTAGTTACATTAATGCTTTTGGACCAGTAGGGAACTGGAATGCTTGACTGCTTTGCTTGGCTAAGCAGGAAATCAACAGCTCCATTCCTTTTAGTAAGATGGAGAACCAACTGCCCTGAATCACAAGGTCCTCTGGACCATCTTCTCTGTTTCTATATCCACTAGATACCCTGGACTTACTGGTACAACCTCAGGAGCCCTGAGGCTTGCTATACCCTTGGGATTCCTGGACCTTTTTCATCTATCAGGAAGATGAACCTTTTTATTAGAGTTAGAGTTTGAGTTCCATGATATCAGGGACTGTCTTTGCTTTTTTCTATTTGTATCCCTGCACCTAACACAATGCTTGGCATACAAGAAGTGTTTAATAAACACTTCATTCATTCAATCATTCATTCATTCATTCACTCACTCAATCACACAATGCTAGAACTGGAGCCTCCCCAAACTCTGCTATGCAAGTCCTCAAATGATAGACATACAGTCCATTGCCAGGACCAACACTTGATGCCTTTCCAGGTTGGTAGGACCTGTCAGAATTCATGTTAAACTGGCAGTCTTTGAACTGAGGTCCATGTTATTAAAAGGCACTAGAGGAAGAGTTTAGTGAGGGTATTCCAGAAACAACTCATTTAAATGCGCTAGTCAAGGAGTAAATGTTTGGAATGGATGAATCTTTCAGATAACTGAAACGGCGTTTTTTCAGTGCCTAATCATTTCCACCATGAAAATGATTTTGGGGGGGGGGGGGGAAAGAGGAACATCTTTCTAAATGTCTTACTCCGCCTTTGTAAAGAAAATATACTCAACTTGGTTTACTGTTCTCTTAGTGACAAGATCGTCATCATGAACATTAACTGCTGTTCTGGGCCATTAAGGTACACTGGTCCAGATCTTTCCATAACAGCCCAGATGGCATGTTTCACCTAAACAGCTCTTCTAACTTCTCCTTTTTCTGGTCAGCTTTTAGAGTGTCCTGTTCTGCTGATTCTAATCTATTGGCTGAGTGAGGACCTGGGAAGGATTCCAGGCCTCTCTTAAAGAACCAAGGACATGGCCTTTGTGACACATTTGCCACTATAACTTCGATCTGTGCTCCTAAGGGTTGAGGAAACAAGAGATCTAACATCTAGATAAGTGGGACTGTAGAGTAATACAGTTCAGGAAGGCTAGATCCTTCGATCCAGCCCAATTCTCCGATCTCGTTCTGCCAAACTATTAAGGCAGTAATGTCTACTTTGAACCAAAGTCTTTTTTGTTTTGTCTTTACATACATACAGCATAGGATAGGCCTTTCTAGATAATAGGTTCTAGACAAATGCTTACTGAATGAATGATAAATACATGAACAGACTACAAGAGTGCCAAATACAGCAATACATTATCCCAGAATCTAATACGTAAGACACAATGGTATCAAAGACAACATTTGTGGGCTGGGTCTTCTTACACACCTAATAATAGCATCTCAATAATTCTGAGAAATAAAGCAACTATCACTTTCTTTGTTTCAGGATGACCCTAAGACCATTTACATTAAAATACTACATCGCACCCTTTGTCAGAATAAATTGCAAAACATAGTATATACTCTCTCTGATATGGTCAACCTATACAAGGAGCTCTGATTATACAACCCTGAAGTGGGTAAGCAAGAAATGAAGATAAAACAAGGGGAAAACGGTGACATACACTATATGTAAGGCAAGCCCTGTTGTACGCTATCTTCATTCTTCCCATCCTGTAACCATAAAATATCTATTGAATTTAGGCACTAGCCTACTCAAGACTTTGACCCCTGGCAAAAACAACAGAACAGATTTTCTTTACAAGTGTGTTCCCACACAGTAAAAATTAGAATGCTTAACAGGAGAAGACATAAAGAATAAAAACCAGAGAACTAGGAAAATGGTTTTCAGAATCAATCTCTCTCTCTCCCCCTCCCTCCCTCTCTCCCCCCTTTAGTCACGTGGTCAAAGGCGTACTTTTTTCTTCTGTACATTCCATTTCTTTGGGGCATCAACTCAAGTGTGCAGGTGTCAAAAGTGATCTTTTAACCAATGGGACCTACACTAGGTAGTGAAGGAATGATATTGTGTGCCTCTGGAACTATTAGGAATTAGACTCTGAACTTAACAGACCAATGATTGAAAAGGAATATTATAATTCTTATGGGTGTGGCAGTGGGGGTAGGGAGCGGTAAACGTACAGTATGTTAGTATGTCACAAGCAAGAATCATGAAGAAGGGACAGCACAGTATAGTGGGTAGAGGGACTGGTGGTGAATCAAGAGACCTGATCCTGCTTCTGATAAACACTGGCCTTGTAAAAGACCACTGTCAAAAGTAACTTCACTGCTTAGTGTCCCAGATAAATGACTAAGTATAAATTACAGCACTGACTGAAGGAACTACCATGCTGGGAGAGGCCTATACTAAAGAGACAACAGGATCAGATGCCACTTGCCTCCCTGGCACACACCCCTGCCCCCCAAAAAAGAATGCAAGATCATAGTATATAGGACTGAAATTCAACTAGGAGATCATTTGGTCCACAAGAATTTACTATTTAATTCTTATCAGAAAATATCTTTCATCATCAAGCTCTAGCACAGCAGACAACCCTCAGGTAAGAAGGCACTTAACTGACTCAAAGACCTGGTCTGTACAATGAGATTATCAAACCAGCACTTAAATTCATTAACAAACATCAGAAGTCTTCGGTGTATAATATACTGCAACAGGTACAGGGGGAATCAGAAATATGATGAAAACTAATCCTTACCCTCAGGATGTTTATCATCAAAATTAATTTAATCACACTTGAATTTCACAGTATGAAGAACTCCCATGCCATTCCAACATGTTCTTAGCTCACGGTATGGTATTCACACCCATACACACAATGAACATGCCATTACTAAATGAAAAAACAAACTAAACCATGATTTCTCTTCAATTAGCACTATTTTATCATTAATCCATCATTAGCAGCCATGGTTCATGTTAATTAATTTTGACTTCTGTCAGGGGGTAAGGTGTAAAAAGAGGGGTGAGCTGGCATATGAGCGTTAAGACTCTCTAAGACTGAATGTTCTATTTACAGCACATATAAGATTGCTTTTATCCAGTTTCTAAGAAGTGCTCTAATTTTTTTAATCTGCTGATTCCAAACAATTTTTACAGTGGGTGGTAACAACAGATTGTTTCTGATTCTTTAAAAAACACACACAGACAAAAGAAAGATACTACCTATGTTGCAAAACTCTTATGGACTGAGAATTCACAGATTTCCAGATATAAAGATTCCCATTTCATATTTCAAACATCAATTGAGGAAAGGACCCTCTTGCTGATCAGTCAAGCTTAAATCTGGGTCATCTTTGACTCTTCTTAACAACCTAACCTCCCACCCATCCAATCAGATGACAAGTCCTACTGATACTCTCCTTCCACTCTTATCACTATCCCATGTCAGGCATCTGACTGGCCTTCCTGTCTCCAGTGTCTCCTCTCGCCAAAACATTCTGAACACAAAAGTAATCTTCCTAAACTACAGATAGATGTGATCACATCACTCTATACCTTCAGTGGCTCCCTACTACTTAGGACACTAGCTGTCATTTCAGTATTCATCAATGACTCTGGAAAAGAAAGTGAGGCTGATGACTTTGTGTAGCTCTGCCTCACTTAAGTTCAATTCACACACAAGTCAAAATATTACCCTCTTGATGACACTGGAGAATGAAGGACAAACAACAACAACTTAGGAATTGATGCACAAATTCCTGAGATTCAAATTCACTAGAGTTTTCGCTATCTAGTTCCGACCTAACTCTCCACCTTATGTGGTACTTCCTTGATCAGAAGCTGCATACTGGATAGAGAGCTAGCCTCAAAGCCTGAGTTCAAATCTTTCCCCTCACAAATACTGGCTGTGTGACCCTTGTAAGTAGCTTACTAAGTCTCTTAGTGACAATTCTCCACGACAAGGGTTCTTTGACCCAGATTCAATGATGTTTAATATTTTGATAACAGTATTTCAATGTAATTGTTTACCTTTATAATTTTATATCATTTTATCTTATACATTTAAAGTATTTTTCTGACAAGGGGAAGAGGTCCATAGGCTTCTCCAGATTGCCAAAAGGGTACATAACAAAAAGCAAGATTAAGTTAAGAATCCCTGTCCTAAGACTATTTATTATATGCAGAGAAGACACCAATCTACATTGGTGGGAGTTTCCTTAGCTGGGAAATCCCTATACCAATGAAATCACCTGACACTTTATATTCTTATCAAACTGAACCATTCCCTACTTCCCAGTCATCCTCTGCTCTCTCTTGCATGCCTAAAATGGTCCCCACACCCAACTCTATCTACTCAAATGCATTCCTTTCCTGCAAGCATGGCTTCCATGAAACCTGCCTTTGTCCCTTTAGCTCCAAATGACCCTCCCTCTGATGCTGTCATGCCACTCTGACCTCGCCTATGAAATACCAACATTCTAAAGCACATGAATGTCATTTGTATATGTAGATTGTTGCCTTTTCAACTGGAGTCAAGAGAACTGGATTCAAATCAGCTACAGATTCTTGAGAGATCAGTACAAGGGCAAGTGACTTACCCTCTCTACTGTGTCTAGCACCATACACCTTGCACATAGTAGGTACTTAATAAGTTTCTCTTGAATGAGTATCTACAGAAAATCCACAAAGTTTACTTACACAAAATGCCAAAGGGAGTCGGTGTAGTATAATTGTTCTAAAACAACAGAAAATCCTGAGTTCCTACATGCAGCAAGAGGTCAGTACAGATACCCAAAAATGAGGAACTCTCAGGGCCCTTCTAACTCGTGATCTACGAGCCTGTGAAGGGTGCAGTTTTGCTGCTGAAATACCCAAATTTCTAATGAGACATTTTGTAAAGGGAATCTCCTACCGTCTCTGCCTTGTTTCCAAATTGTAAGGTAATTTTAAAAGTATTTCCACTTCTAATACATCTCATTTGGCTAGATGGCATAGTGAATAGAGGGTTGGAGTCAAGAAAACCTAAGTCAGAATCCTGCCTCAGACACTTAATAGCTGTGTGACCTTGGACAAACCACTTAATCTCTATCAGCCTCAGTTTCCTCATCTCTAAAATGGAGGTGATAATAGCACCTGCCTTATAGGTTTATTGTGAAGACTAAATATGACAATGTTTATAAAGCATTCTACAAACCTTAAAGCATTACATAGAGGCTAACTTTTGTTCTATTATCGTTATTATTACTACTACTGTTTTGGCATAGACAACATGGAATAGTGGGAGGAACAAATTGGAGGCTCAGGACCAGCTTATAATCCTGGCTTTACTATTAACTACCTATGTGATCTTGGACAAATCGTTTAAAATTTCTGGGCCCCATTGGCAAAATGAAGAGACTGGAATAGGAATAGGTGAACTCTGAGATTCCTTCCAGTTGCAGAACAATGTAGGACTAAGAAAACATCAGGAAGATCCTAACACTCCTATCAACATTCTATAACACTTAGGAAAAAAATTTTCAGAAAGATATTGATAATAGGTAGGATATGTAGAATGAAGGGAATAAAGGGTGGGGCATTTTTCTAATTTTGCAAAATTTCTGGCACACCATCAATTGAAGACACCCCTTGTGGACAATATGAAAAGAAAAAGTTTCAACACAACCCACTGCTGTCCAACATTAGCATTCCATACTGTTATCTTAATGATGGCCAAGGGTGGATGGCAAAATCTGATCTTCAGAGAATGGTAACGTTAATCAAATTATAGGATTTTCTACTGGGAGGATGAGAGAATCTTTCACTGTGTTTTTCTAAACAAATACGTGTTACATTCACTATTAGTAGCCTGACATGGAATCTGTCCCCCCAAAAGGCCCTCTCACGTGGGTATTTGTAGAAATTATATCATGTTTCAGACACCAATCAGGCAAGGAGCAAGTGCATTAAGAGAGGAAGGCTCTGAAAGAAAAAGAAAAATTCATGGCAATGAAGATGTGAGATCAGGCTTCTCTTGTGAAACAACAATTCAACCAGCTTTGAGAAGTGTCTTCACCTCTCATTGAAGATTCTAGAAAGCAAGTTTTAAAAGTTTCTCTCTTTTCAACACTTCTGATGTAGAAATTATTATATTGTATGCCATGTGTATATCCTGATGATAATAGTTCACATTTATAGAGTGTTTTATAAGGTTTACACATCATCAAACATAAATAATCTTCACAGGTGCTCTGTGAGGTCAATATTGCAAGAATTATCATTATCATCCTCATGTTATAGATGAGGAAATTTAGGCTCGAAAAATGAAGTGACTTGCCCACCTTTGTAACAAGGAAGCAGTCAGAAGTAAAAAAAAAAAAAAACAACAACAACAAAAACAAGGGTCCTGACTCAAAGATCCAAGACCACAGGAAATATCCAGTGAATACTCTGCCATTTCCCCCTAGTATTCCCTTCTGTGATATGTCCTTTGCTTATTATCAACAGAAGGCTCCTTTTGGCCTGGTCAATGATACATAGTAACTACTAAATGTTTTTCCACAGATTGCTTTACATAGGCAATGAAAGAAGGGTAAAATGGAAGGCGGGAGGTAAACAAGAAAGGAGGAAGGAAGGAAGGAAGGAAGGAAGGAAGGAAGGAAGGAAGGAAGGAAGGAAGGAAGGAAGGAAGGAAGGAAGGAAATAAGAAAGATCTACTATTTACTTGAGTGTCACTACCTCGAGCAAGAGACTTCTGACTGTCATTTTTTCCTCCCATTTCCTAAGACCAAGGAAAACACACAAATCTGCTCTTCATCCAAAACAATGGAATGAATTTACTTTTTTTTCTTCTTGTCATTTACATCCACTTAAATGCAAATTCTTAAATGAAATTTTAACTTTTAAACACCCCCATCACCTTGTACCACCCAACACCCCCCCCAAGAAAAGAGAATCTTCTCAAATAAACTACAACCCACAGAAATGAAAGAACTGGATAATGTGACTGCCGAGTCATTAAGAGTGATCTGTGAAAGACCATAGCAAATGAAAAAACACCACAGAACTGGCAAAAAGTAGTACCAGTTTTTTAAAGATGGGGAAGAGAATGGAGTCTACAAACTAAAAGGCTAATGACCTTGGCTTAACTTCATGGAAGAATTCTATAACACAATATGAAAGGAATGGTTTGTAAACATTTTCAAAAAGGAAGTAGTGATTACAAGAAACCAGCATAGTTTCATCAAAAGATACCATGCTATAAGAAGCTCATTTCAGTGTGGAAATAAGTCTCCAATAGAGTGACAGGGATCTGTCCCTCACCGTGTGCTATACAAAATTTTTATTGATGACTTAAAGAAAGCAATAGATGGCATATTTATCAAGTTAACAGGAAGGAGACAGAGTCAAGGGAGGTAACTTCCAAAACTGATGACATCACCAGGAACCAAAAAAGATCTTAGTGAGGCATCAGGAAATGCATTCTTTCCTCCAAAACAAAGAGGGTGGTGTCCCACTATAGTTTAGGCAAAGCAGAACACATCTGCATTACTATGTCCAGTTCTGGGTACCACATTTGAAGAAGGACACTGGTAAGCTAGAAAGATTCCAAGGGAAGAGAACCAGGCTGATGAAGGGCTTCTACATCATTTCATATCAGGACTCATTAAAGGAACTAGAATGTTTACCCCAGAATATAAGACTTCAGGCTCAGCTTCAGGGTAAGGAATGGGACATAAGTACTATTGCCTTTGGGCATTTGAAGGACCATCATGTGGAAAAGGAATGGATTTGTTATGCTTGTTCTCAGAAGACAAGTAGAAATGGCAATGTGTACAAGTCACTAGAAAAGCAGATTTCCATTTAACTTCCTAGCAATTAGGACCATCCCAAAAAAAAAAAGGGCTGCCCTGAGGTCCCTTCTCATTGAATGTCTTCAAGGAAATGCTCCATAGCTTCTTTGAAGCTACACTGGCGATATCATGGAGGGCACAGAATGAATTGGATGCCTTCTAATGCCTCTAAAATATCTAATATTCTTTGATTATGTGAATACAACCATTAACAACCATTAAAAGCTGATTCATTTCTCAATTCAATGGATTAGCAGAGGTAAGGACAGCCAAATTAGCTCAGTGAGATTTTTTTAAAAATATATTTTATTGATAACCAAATGCCCTATGGAATTGGATTTCTTGTAGCTTTGGAACATGTAAAAAACCCCACTCTGCCAATTCAAGGAGTACCAGTGATCCCTCTTTCAATTTAGCTACAACTTTCTTCTTTCTCCTGCCTTTGTTTATACAAAGAATATCAAGATTAATATGATTCATCTCCACTAGCAATATGACTACTCCTTGGTCATTGGGAAAGGCTCCCACACTTAAGAGAGCCAACAGTCAAATTAAAGTTTGTTGATGCTCTAAAAAATGTTTGATTCTTAGCATCCTCTGCCCCAATTTCCAACACAATGTCAGTGTCAAAGCAGCAGAAGAAGAGGACATGAGACTGGGGATCATGTCTTATTTTTTTGTGTCATGGGTTGCCATAGCCAAAAACATTTCACCATCGATGGCCAGCTTACTGGTGTGGTGCTTTTCCATGATTCGTGAGGTATGTTCTCAAAAAAACATAATCAGTCTATTCCTGGAGAAATACTCAAAGTCATTCCAGCATGGTAGAACCTTCCAGACCTTGAGTTTATTGGTATAGCCTTTGAGATTCCAGGGCCACCTTCAAAGAATGATAAGGCATCAGAATAGGATTTTTGTGGGCAATGGAGTGCTAATGATAAGAATTTACAATAAGATTACCACGAAAATAAGTGCAGCTAGTGCACTGACATTGGTTCCTGAGGATGAGATAGTAGAGAAATTCTATGAAAAATTTGCTAAGACCCTGCAAAGCAAAACAACATAAACTCTGATCCTGGGGGACTCCAATACAGAGGTGGGAAGAAAAGAGAGGAGGAAACACATGGGTAAATTACTGTTCAAAATAGAGAAAGAGGCCAAAGTAGTCTTGTGCCTCTAAACCATGAATAATTTCTTCAAAAAAAAAACAAAACATCGGTAGAGACTGGACATGGCAGGAACCAAACAGCATTACAAAAAGCGAAACTGACAACATTTTAACAAACAGGAAAAGACTCATTATAAACGTGGAAGCTATCTATATCTACTGGGTCAGCTATCTGGGTACAGTTAGAGCATGAATACATCAGAACGAAGATCAGAATTCACAATGAGCAAGGAAAAAGAGTGGTAATGAGAAAAACATATGACATACAATTAAGAAGATTTAATCCTGAATTATTTAAACAAGCTACTGAATATTTTAAAATGGGATAGGGACAACAGAAATTACATTGACACCAACTATATTACTTTGATCCAGAAGTTAAACCAATGTAAATTAACTGCTACAAGGAGACCTAAAAAGCCCAGAAAGTATCTTAGTCAACAAACATGATTTACTTGGCAAACAGTGAGAGACGGCTGCCAAAGGCAACAGCAAGTCATAATATAAACTGATTCGTAAAATCTTATGGAAGACAATGGACAATTATGATCAGTCTTACCTCATGAAGCAGACAAGGGTAAAATCAGTCTCAAAAAAGATGAGCAACATATACAACTAAGCAAAGTTATCCCAAGAGCATTCAAGGATAAAAATGGAAGAAAAACAAAGATGACTGACAAAAACTTACAATAAATTGTTTTCTCCATCTAGTATAGTGAAAGCACCATACTTGGATCTTAACATCCCAGTTCTTGATACACTTAGAGAGGAAGAAGAAATGATACTAAAAAGAACAAAGATGGGAAATCATCCTGATTGGATCAAATACATATCGAAGGTAGCTGTGCTGGAGGTGAAAAAATTATGAGGACATTCAGAGATCAATGAACCAAGTGTCCAAAGGAAGTAAAAAATATTAAAAGTCTGGTGAAAAAGTTGGACCTTACTGATTAAAAAAAAGTGACAGAGAGAACATCATTAACTACTAACCTGTATGTCTGATATTTATGAGGACTATCTAGACACAAACTGAGGGGATCCGTAAATGAGTATATCAGTAGGAATCAAACAGGCTTTCACAAACAGCATTCAACCACCTCATAATTGAATGAATTGGGCATCTGGGTGGCGCAATGGATAGAGCACTGGGCCTGCAGTCAGCAGTTATTTTCCTAAGTTCAAATCTGGTCTCAGACACTTACTAGCTCTGTGACCCTGGGCAAGTCACTTAACCCTATCTGCCTCAGTTTCCTGTTCTAGAAAAAGAGCTGGAGAAGGAAATGGCAAACCACTCTAGTACCTTTGCCAAGAAAACCTCAAATAGGATCACAAACGTCAGATACAACTGACAATGACTGAATGGCAACAAAAAACTGAATGAAATATGTACCAGTTATAAAATCCCGCTGAACTAGTTACTGTTTGTTGCTTACAAGAAAGCACTTAACTCAATAAACAAAACATTGCCTTTACAAGCCCTTTTAGAGCAAAGTGTCTCCCATCAATAAAGCAAGATTGTTGAGCTTTCTAACTGCTCTAATGGAGGAGCTCCAGAGTAGTATCCAGGTTGAGGAGGAAGTCACCATGAATGGTAAAGTCCTCTAGTTTCTCCTGTTTTGAGATAATATCATGCTAATTATATCAAGGCTTAAAACAACACAGAACCTCCCAGAAGAGATCTGTAATCCCTCCAAGGAGTTTGGTCAGTTCCTCCATATAGGAAAAACCAAACAGATAAAGAATGCTCCAAGGCCATAGCCCTGATTTTGCCATGCATCTGAAAGGACATGCTACAGAACTTGCCTAATAGTATATCTATTTGGGCTAAGTGCTAGAAATACCAAGAAAGACAAAAGACAGCCCATGCCCTCGAGGTGCACACAGTCTAATGTGAGAATAAACTAGAAGTAGGTACTGTTTATAACAGCAGATATTTTTTCCCCCAGACTAGTATTTATTCATTAAACAAACACTAAGCACCTATAATAAGCAATGCCCTGTCCTAGATGCAAGAGGAAAGAATAAATTAGCATAAATCTTCTGTCCAATCATTTCTGGGGTAGGAGTGGGGTACAACCAAATGAAACAGAAGAGTAAGCCAAAAAACAAAAAACAAACCAGTTTAAAAAAAAAAGCTTTAAATTAAATATGAACGATCTCAAAAGGAGTCAACAATAGTTTCAAGTTTCTCCTCCACCAGAATTTTTTAAAGGCACTACTAACAGGCACCTAAATGAACACAACTGAATTTAGCTTTTCATGTTAATAAGTAATTTAAGGACAAAAAGGATTGGGGCTGCAAGGTGGGAGAAGAGAGAATGACTGAATAGCCCACAGATTATTCTACTTATGAATTTACTGCAACAAACTCAGTGGTAACTACAACAAAGTAAAAGCTAAATCTTTCTTATTAAAAGACACACTCTTCACATAGGTACATAGATATATCTCCACACAGAGATTTATTTAAATATATGCAGGAGGCTGCCTCTCAGATCTAAAATACGATTAATGTGATTGTTTAACAATCCTAGATCAAACTATTTCAGGCAAAAACACCAGTCACTAAGGCTGCAAGCATAGGTGCCCTCTGGGCTTCCCTTCACTCCCACTCCAACTTCTAATCACCCTTTTGGATTCAGAAATAACCCTAAGGTCATTAAGCACCCCCTCCCTTCCATTCTTCTCCCCAATCTCATTCACCAATTTGCTAGCAAGGAAATTAAAGAAAATAAAATCCTGTGACATACACTCTGCAGAGAAAGCAAAGATGAAGGAACGATACAGCATCTCCCCCTCAGGAAACTTACAATCTAATACAGCTAATTAAAAATATTCACCAACATCTACATCACATGGTAAAATGTTAGAGGGACATGGAAAAGACCCAAGGTTCTCTGAGAAATTTAAGACATCACTTCCAAATTTGGGAGGAGCATAGAGGGTCAGTTCTCCCAAGAAAGGATTATAAGTTCTCTGAGGCCAGGAAAAGGCTTGCTATCTGTGTATGGACACACCAAACATGTGTTGAATCAATGAATGAATGAATGAATAAACAAATATCATCCCCCCTACCCATCCCTCTCCATTCCAGCAAGGTCGTGTTCTTTTAATGTTCTCTCCACTATCCTCTGATAACTTCCTAATCAAGTGAGCTTGCTTCTCACTTGTCTCACTAAAGGGCAGGCAAGCCCCAAGATACCCTCAATGAGTGCCCAGTGACTGATGGTTTAAGTGATCACCCATGACCCCTAACCTGCAGAGCATGTTCCACTCAGCACTATCACCTGGCAACTTTGTTTTCTTCAGGTGCAAGAAACTGATGCCTGGGCATGAGGCTCAGGGATAGGGGATGAGCCTTGTCAAGCAAAGGGGACTGGAGACTGGAAAATAAATGATGGAAGCCAACTATGTGCCTTCGGGTCATGCTGGCTTCTTTCGTTTCTCCCTTTTCCCTTAACTCCCCTTCCTTCTTTGTCTTCTCACTCTTGCCTAGCGATATGCTCAGCCCATTCCTTGGCACTCCCAGGAGAAACCAGCATTTCTAAATGACTAACTTTCACTGAGAAGCAGAAAGAACAAGCCTTATATTTAGATCTTCCCACAACACGATTTCTTCTTCTTTATTTGCTAATCAAAAGCAGTAGTACAGGCTCTGAGCTGGACAGGGACTTTAAATATAAACACGCACTAAAGAAAACCACAGCAAACCAACAAAGCAATCTATTCAGGTTAAAGGAAGGGTAAAGCTGAGGGATTCACACAGAGGCAAACTTCTTCCTCCTTTACAGGCAGGAGAAGAAGCAGCCAGAGAACACATCTACACATGGAGAAGGTGGCCTCACCGATGCCCACTACGGCATTCCTGTGTGCAAAAGGGAACTGGAAAGAGAAAACAAGGAAAGGTGAGTGGGTGTGGAAAGGAGAAAATCTTGCAAAATGATAACTCATCCTGGGTTAATGCATCATCTCCCTTACCTCAACGTGACCCATTAAAAACAGACTTGTATCTTCACATGGTGACAAAATGGGAGGGCCAGCACAATAAAAAGGGTGCTAACTGTATGGTGTCACGCATCTAATGGTGCAGGCCTGAGTCATCTCTGCCATTCCTGAACTTTGAAATACGAGACAGAAGGAAATCAATGAATCATGGCTGATTGGGGGTGATAGGGGCAGAAATGAGAACTGAATACAACTTATGACAACCCCACAAATCCACAGAGTGAGGGTAAGTGAGCCTGGATGGAAAATGGGAATGAATCCCTGC
This sequence comes from Vombatus ursinus, assembly GCF_900497805.2. Taxonomy (NCBI): domain Eukaryota; kingdom Metazoa; phylum Chordata; class Mammalia; order Diprotodontia; family Vombatidae; genus Vombatus; species Vombatus ursinus. The sequence goes on from NW_020948983.1 coordinate 8,243,523, forward strand.
CTCTACTCTAGTGAGGTTCCAACCACTTCTTTTTCTACGTGTTTCATTTGCCTACAAGCACCACAGAGATGCTGTCAATACTTGACTATGGGCTCACAAGAATCATGCAGTTGTAGAGATATAAGGAAGCCTGGAAAACATCTAGTCCAACTCAAACTTTTGCAGATGAGGAAAATCTTAAATACTTAACAGAGAGGAGAAAGGATCTGAGTAAGATCATAGATTTAGTAACATAGTCAGGACTGTTATCTAAGTCACTGAACTCACATCTAGAAATTGTACTGGATAGTGGAAAAATAGCTGACATCTCTTAGATCTTTAAGGTTTTTGAAAACACATTAGATACATGTATATGTATGTATATTTATATATGAAAAATGTGTATATATACATACACACACAAACATAAATATTCATTTGTTTATTTATGTATCAATCACCTCATTTGAATTGCATAATGCAGTGAAGAAGTGGGGAGTAGGAGACAGAATGCTGACTTCAAAGCTAGGAAAAAGAGGGTTCAAATCCTTTGTCTGACAGTCTGGTGATGGAACCCTGGATCAGTCATTTAAGGACCCTTTGCTTTAGCTAAGCCTCTAAGATGAGCAGCTGACAGAGAAAAGTCTGACTTGCCTTGACAGAGAGAATTTCCTGACCATGGAGTTCCCTATGTCAGTGAAAAGACAAGAGTCCTATCCCCTACTGCCTAACTCTATGAAATAGGTACTACAGGTAGTTTTATTCCCCATTTTACAGATGAGGAAATTGAAGTTAAGAGTCATTAAATAACTGACCATGGTTCCATTGTAAATGGCAGAGATGCAATTAGAACTCAAGTGGCACAGTAGATAGGGCACAGGGCCTGGAGTCTTCATTCATGCTCCTGACTTCAAATCTGGCCTCAGACACTTCCTAGCTGTGTGACCCAGAGCAAGGTCACTTAACCCTATCTGCCTCAGTTTTCTCATCTGGAAAATGAGCTGGAGAAGGAAATGGTAAACCACTCTAGTATCTTTGCCCAGAAAACCCTAAATGGCATCACAAGGAGTCAGATGTGACTGAACAACAAAACATCCTGATTCCTCGGTCCTCCACACTATCTACTATGCCACTGATCTTTTGGTCAGGACGCTTATGTTTGAGTCCTGCAACTGGTTTTATTAGCTCTGTAATCTACTAATGTTACTACATATAATTAAGAACTATTATCAGCAATATTAATGGTTAAGTTAACAATTGAGTAAATGCTTACTATGCGTAAGGCACTTGTGATACAAAGAAAACAAGGAACATCCACGTAGGGCTAATAAAATGAATACAAAAAGTATAATTCAGGCTAGTGAAGGGGAATAAAGGAAAATAAGGCAATGAGTGCTAGGAATGTTAGAGCAAGGCAAGAACATTTTCAGCTGGAGAAGGTTAAGATCAGCTTCATGAAGGAAATCACTGAACTCGATCTTGAAGAAAGTTAAGGAAGATGAAAGAGGCAGATGAGGAGGATGGCATTCCAGGTATGGGACAGGGCTTGTGCACATGTGTGGAAGTAGGAGATTGCTATTCCCCCAACTCAGGATGCCAAGTGTCCAATCTATATGAAATGAAATGTTTGTGAAAAGCTAGGGACCAGACCTTGACTTCATTAATATAGTTAGAAAACTCCCTCTTTTACCAATGAAGTTAAGCATCTACTCTGCAACTTAAGACTTCAAGAACTGCCCATGGTACTTGAGAGGGTAAGTGACTTCGTCAGTCACACAGCTAATGGATGTCAGAGGTGGCTCTTCAACCCCGTTCTCCAATAAGCAAAGCCCAGTTGTCAGCTGGAAGATAAGGTTGGAATAGCCAAAGGAATTCTGGAAACAATGAACACTTTTGACCAAAAAAAAGAATGTTCTGGCTATTAGACGGAAAGCTGTTTTAAGATAGGGGATATGGTTTTTAGTTTTGTGCTCCCAGTACCTGGCATAGGACTTTGCATATATTAAGCATTTAATAAATGTTTCATGAATGGAAGAAATCTTCCTGATGGAGGAAGGCATGCAAGACCCTAGGAAAGAAAAGGTCATATTCGATGTAAAAGGTAGCACACTATCAGAAAAAGAACTCTTGATTCGGAGTCGAGATACATCAGACACTGCCACTAACTCGCTGCGCAGCTTCAGGAAAAAGCTGGGCCATTAGTTTCCTTTTCTGAAAGGCAGAAGGTGGTGCAGTGGATAGACTGCTGGACCTCAACTCAGTAGGCACTTAACCTCTGTCTGCTTCAGTTTCCTCATCTATAAAATGGGGAAGACAATAATTATAATACCTACCTCCCACAATTGGTGAGACAAAATATGCATAGTATTTAGCATACATAATAGGTGCTTAATAAATCCTTCCATACTTCCTTCCTTCCTCTGAAAAATAATAGGGCTGGACTAGATAATCTCTAATTCCCTTTCAGCAACAATGCTTTCTCCAATTGGACTTTGAATGATCCATTATTCAATCCTTGCTCATTGGAGACTGGGCACTGCCAAGTGAGTTTGCTTTGGCAAGAGTACCTTCACGGAATCAAATTTGTGTTGCTGACAAGGTGTAGACAAATAGAATGACATTTAAAAGGCACTAGGGAAGCTGGCTATTTTAAGGAACAGGGCTGTGAACTATTCTGCACAACTAATAATCACCTCTAACATTTCTGTGTATAAAGTCAGACTTTGCTGTGAACCCTCTCAACACTTCTTGTCCACTACCACGCTCTAATTCGGTTCCATTCCTTCTTTCTATACATGTCTGCTTAGATTATAAGCCCACTGAGGGCATGGATCATGTCTTATATAGTTCTATATACTCCCTAGAACCTAGATCGGGGCCATTCAAGACTAGGAGACTTAGATACTTATTGAATGATTACTTAACGCATGGCACATGTAATAACAACCAAGTAAATTATATTTCTGTTCATTTGTTTGGATATGCCGGGCTCCTTCATGTTTTGACAGGCTAATGAATAATAATCAATAAAAATCTTTATAATATGATGATCTACTTTGTGTAGTGGGGAAGGAGAGGCAATGGAGCATAGTGAAGGGAAGAAAGAGACCTGGATAAAGAGAGACAGCAAAGACATAGATCCTAATCTTTGCAATGCCTTTTATTGTCTCTGTGACTCTGGTTGAATCACTTCACCTTAGGCCCTCAGGTTACGCCTCTGAAAAATGAGGGTGAGGGGGCTGTGAGAAGTGACTAGACTATCAATAAAGCCACTTCTAACATGTGATTCTATATAAAAATAAATAGCCTTATAAGATGTGGTCTAATAAACTTAGGGAAAGTTTCATTTCCTCCCCTACCAATAATTTCACTTCCTGTCTGAGCATGGGCCCTCATACCATGGCACTTTCAGGACAAAGGCCTCCCATGGCTTTCTAGGGTAAGTGACACCTCCCTCAGCCGGCAGCCTCAGGCATGTGAACACCCTCCTAGAAAGGCACTTTGTCAAGCCAGCTTCAAATGGGACACAGTCCAGCAAAAGAGCAGGTCAACAAGAAGTCAGAAGGGACAAGGCAGTGATCTTTCCTAGTCTGTGATGACTAATCAGACGTTACCGTAAAGAGAGTGAAGAGGAAGGAAACCAGGAATAAGAGGAAGGATTCAGACGGGTGGACTTTCTTTTTTTTAAAAGTTTGTTGCAAGTATTTCCATGAAAATGGTATGAGCAATTACAAAGCAGGCATTTTCTTATCTAACTTTATGCTTTAGCACACACCCTATTGTTGTCCCCATCAAAAGAGTTTAATAGCTCTAACCCAATAACTTGGTGTGGCAAGGTTTTAAATCCCTATCAATAACTAACCAGAAGGAAGTGAGCCATTCCTTACTTACTCATGTATTGACTTTACTCATCAACATTTACCCAAGTGATCCCCTACCCTGGATTCCTAGGAAGAGAGACTTTTTTGTGGTTAGTTAGTTAGACCAAGGTGAGAAAGGAAAATGAAAATAATGGATTAATCTGGGCAAAGTTGTGGGACCGGGGAGGAGGGCTGGAAACTGTCCTCGGAGATGTACCACTCTTTCTGGACAACATGTAGAAATCTTTTGGTGGTTATAGCCAAAGAACATTCTTTCTTTCAAGGACATTTTCATATCTACCATATCATTTGACCTCATGAAGACTCAAGGAAGTCCATGTTAACTATCTGTCCCTCAGCCATTCTATTTCACTCAACATCCAGTTGCTCATCTTTAAAATGAGGGGGTTGGACTTCATGGCCTCCAATGTCCTGTCTAGTTCTAAGTCTATGACCCTTGGGCCTGGCTACCCTGCTGATTTGACAGAGCCCCTCTAGAGAATGTTTTATTCAAGGTAGGCATTTAATAAATATTTGTGGAATTGCTGAATTGTACTACAAATAGGCTCTTGGAGGTGAATTGATTTATCAAGGGACATAAGGCTCTTGGGTAGCACAGTCAAGATAAGAACTCAGGGTTCTAGATTCCTTCTCCCATTCTATCTTCTCAGGTATTTCAGCTACAGGAAATTTACCATCAAACTGTGCTTGGAATCCTTATCTCTCTGTGAGATCAATAAAATACATATCAAGTTTGAGATATTTGGAACAAACTTCTCTTTTGTAAGGCAGTACCACAAACAAGGAAACGGAGATCTTAATGGCTTAGAAACAAAGCTGTAGAAAGAACTTCCTATAGGAGGCGGTTTCCCAAAAAAAATGCCAATGTCACCTTAATCTCCATTAACAAAAGTACAGCGGCCAGTTCAAAGGAGGCAATAGTTTCACTATCCTATGTACTAATTACAGCATATCCAGGCTATTGTGTTTAGTTCATAGGACGGGTGGCACATTACAAAAGGAACAAACCAAAGCATGCCTAAGGAACGAACAATATGGCAAGGTGACCTAAATGATGCTATATGAAAAGGAGATATTTAGCCTATATAAGAAGAGGATTTAGAAGATGGATAATCACTGTTTTCAAATATCTTAAGGGTGATCAGATGGAAGAGAGATAAGACTACTTATTAAAGGACAGAATAAGGACCAATAGATTTTAAATTAGAAGGAGGCAGATTTTTGGGTCACGTGGTACAATGGAGAGAATGCCTGATTTGGAGACAAAGGGCAGGTTATCCTCTACAATTTGGTACCTCATAACCTTAAACAAGCTCCTTAGCATCTTGGGCCTCAATTTCCTCACTTGAAAAGTGAAGGGATTGGAGTAGTTAACTTCTAAGTTCTATCCTTATTTTAAATCTACAATCCTATACAAAGGAAATACATGTATGTGTATGTGTGTGTGTGTATATATAAAAATGTATGTATGTATGTATATATGTATGTATTTGGTGAGGCACTTGGGGTTAAGTGACTTGCCCAGAGTCACACAGCTAGTAAGTAAGTGTGATGTGTCTGAGATCGAATTTGAATTGAGGTCCTCCTGACTCCAGGGCCGGTGCTCCATCCACTGGACCATCTAGCCACCCCAAAAAGGATATTTTTAACACTTTGTGCTGACCAGTAACAGAGGCTTTCTTAGAAGGCACTCACCGCCATTACTCATAGTAGCAGAGCAGACACTCGTTTGACCACTCGTCAGGGATCTTATAGAATCAATTTTGGCAATGGACTAAAATGACCTCCAAGCTCACTTCCAAATATAAGACTCAAGAAATTCTCCATCTTTTATGATGAAAGATAAATGTAAATAATCACCTTCTGGTTTAATTTCGTGTTTTTTTAAGGAGACTCCCTATTCAGCAAGCTCACCTGTTAACTTACAGGACGTATCAGCAAAATCACTTCCACAAATAATTAAACCAGGAGGGTCTTATGTGACTGCAGTTAGCCCTTAATAACAGCGCTTCTATCACCTGGTTACTTAAGAATCTGGTATAACTAGTACTTTCTCTAGTTCTAGAATATCTAAGTTACTTTAAATAATCAAAGGATCTGCTTGTACACTGTTTACACTGCAGGGCCTGAGAGGAAGGTGAAAGCAGAGCTCTTTGGAGCTGACATCAAGCACTATTTACCCTTCAAATACTTGCCTTCACCTCTATAATTTATGGGGAAAAAAACAAACATCTAACTGCTCCTAAATTGCAGCAAAGAAATGATACAGAAGACTGTCTAGTAAAGAATCTCAGTTCCTTAACTGCTCTGGGCCTCAATTTCCTAATCGCAAAAATGGGTTACACCAAATGACCTCTGATATCCTTTACAATTCTAAAATCTAAAGTAACGAAACAGATTACAGGAAAAAGTAGTGGAGAAGGGGATTATTGCATGAGACTTCACTTTTAACAATGTCCTGTGCATAATCAGAAATTGATGAACGTACCAATTTCATGTCATTTTATAGGTTCAATCAGTCATGTGTGACCTGGTACCACTTACTTCCCCTCTATGGGCGTTAACCTCCTCATCTAGAAAATGAAAGGGTTGATGAAAATAGTCTCTAAGTTTCCTTCCAAGGGCAAAACCCAGTAACCTCAGTGCCTTATATATAGTATTTAGTAAATATTTAATTTCATCATCATTATCAATATCACTAATAATAATTCTTAATTATGTATAGTGACATTAACTGGTCACACAGCTAAAAAATATCAGCTCCAGGACTCAAGGCCAGAGGCATAGTGGATAGTGTGCTGGACTGGGGAGTCAGGATGACCTGGGTTCTAATCCCACCTCTGCTCTTTGCAATGCACCCATGGGCATGTTACTCTTAATCTGTTTCCTCATCTATAAAATGGGAATAAGAGTACTGATAGTGCCTATGTCATAGAGTCAGGCCATAGAGGAGGGAGCCCTGTCTTTTCATTAGTGCAGTGGTAAGGAAAGTCCTATCAATGTAAGTCAGCCTCTTCTTTGTACCTTCTAGCCTAAAGAGTTACCTAGAGCAAAGGACTTATCCAGGGTGCTATAATCAGCCTGTGTCCAAAGGCCGTGGTCTTCCTAACTTTGAAGTCATTTTTCTATCCCCTACTTCCCTGCTCACTGGGTTGTGAGATTCAAGTGGGATGACTGATATATAAAAAAAGAATACATATGTATGTGTATACACACACACATACATACATATATAGAGAGAGAGTAAGAGAGGAAGAGAGAGAGAGAGAGAGAGACAGACAGACAGACAGACAAAGATAGAGACAGAGAAACAGAGAGAAACAGAGACTTCAAAGTCTAGTTCATTTACTCTGTTTCATCTCTAGGGCCGGCAAATGGGTCATGAAATTTCTAACCATATATTATACTAGTTATAACAGGATTCCAGTACAAATCAGTAATTCAGGGGCTGCTTATGATGGGATTTTTTGTTTGTGAATTTGACTGATGTCCTTCACATAACATCTATCCACCCCCCAAAAAAATTGCATCTTAAATCCACATGAAGGAAATTGGCCTTGTCAGTTCTCAACAGGTGGTCTCCTAGAAAGGTTGCCTTCTGCAAAGAAAAAAATTGAAAAAGAAGAGTAGTCATTGGTTTCAGGATATTAATCTTTCCCCTGTTCTGCCTTAAGTGTCTTCGACCATGATCTTTCTCTTTCAGTTTCCTCCATCAAAATGGATGACTAGTTCCCCCTTATCTACCTTATAAAGATGGGACAAAGATTAATTAGTAACCATTTGACAAGCCCTTTTTATATTAGACGCTGAATTTGGTATGGACTTATCACTTCTGGTAGTAAGAGAATGATTGTAAGTAAATAAAATAAAATAAAACAACCAGGAAAGGGGCTGGTAATGGCACAGGTAGCTTAGAAAGGTCACAATAACTGTCCTGGATAAAATGGTGCTTCCCTGAAGAAAGCTCTGAAGTCTTTCTGACTAAGGCAAAGTAATTTTTCAGCATCAGTGGGGAGTAGAGGGGAGGAGTCTAAGAAAGGTGGAAGAGAAAATGAGTCACTGAGAAAATTCAATCTTACTCCTCAGCTTTGGAATAGACTTCTCTATACATTCACAACCGGAGATTTTTAGAGCTGATCACTTTAAATCTGATGCACTTCAGGGAACATACAGTCCAACTCTCTTATTTTTTACATGTGAAGAAACTGAGGCCCAGAAAGCAGTTTGTTCACAGCAGAGTGGGAGTGGCACACAATCCATTTTCTTTGCTAATCATCTCAGTTGTGATCACATGTGCTTACAGGAAAAATTTTAAGCAAGATGATTTCTTACAGGACACTAATAAATTGCTTTGCAAATTTAGAATGAATTGACTTAAAAAAAAAAACCAACATGCCAAACACAAGGCATTTGTAACACTATAAAAAAAATGTAATCTATGTCTAAGCATTGGAACTTTTAAAATTGGCTCTTAAAAATGTCCCGTTTCTTTCTTTCTTTCTTAACCGTCATACCATGGCCCCTGAATCATTTGCCATTTACGTATAAGGCTACCAGTTTGAAAAGTTCCATCTGCATTGACTTCTGCCTTTCCAAAGACAAAAGTATGTCCTGAATTTTTTTTTTATTCTTCAGGGCTAATAATGTGAACAGACCTGTCACTCCCAAGTACCCAGATCTGCAGAGTATTGACACGCAGCTGAATTTTTAAAGAGAAATTAACAATGTATCGTATCCTAGGAGAGGAGTATATGTAAAAGCGAGTATTCTTGTGGTATGCCTTGGGTAGACCAAATATCACAAAGTTAAGACTGTTTTCAATTTATCAATTTCAAATACAAAACCACACAAATTTCTATCTGCCTGTCTTTCTCATAAGTGCAAATGATTTCACAGGCTAGATTAATGTCAGAGTAATATTTAGTAGTAATATCTAGATATTTAGAGCAACCAGAAATGACTTTGTTTCTTGTGTATTTTCTTTTCCCAGCACATAACATCATCATAAGACTTTACAAAAGGTTTTTTTAGAAGTAATAGAATTAAACTTCACATCTAAATCATCTTTTTCTAGGTTTACATAACCAAAAGTGAGTCTAGCATTACTAGATAATGGATAAATGTTATCATAGATTGAATAAACAAGAAAAATGGTAAAGGAAGAAATATCCCTGGGAAAGGGAATAAGCAATTATTAAGTGCCTACTATGTGTGAGGCACTGTGCTAAGTGCTTTACAAATATGGCTTCTAAGATTCAACTGAGCTCAAGATTGAAACTCCTGGATAACCAAAATAGTGATCTACCAACATTTATCTACATTTTTCTTAAAAGGGTCTTATTCCCAATGTTTCTGCACCCCAGATCAAACTCCCTTCTTCTGTCCACTATCAAGATGGGTCATTTTCTCAATTCAAATGTGCTGAATTCCCCTACTAATGCAGTAAAGGTCCTCCTTTAAATAGGCTCTTTTCAAACAAACTTCCCAAACAAACAGTGACAGCTGGCATGCATTTCAACATAATCACACCTATCTCTTTATTTCATTCAGCCATAGATTCCTCTCACTTAGAGGCAGCAAGGTGGTCCAGTGCATACAGCACTGCACTCAGTGTTAGAAAGATCTGAATTCAAATCCAGCCTCAGACACTTCCTTGCTGTGTGACTCTAGGCAAGTCACTTCTGTCTGCCTCAATTTTCTCAAGTGTAAAATGGAGATGAGGATCAAATGAGATAATATTTGTAAAGCAACTTGTAAACCTTAAATTTCTATATAAATATTAGGTGCTACCATCTTCATCATCACCATCATCATCATCATATCATTCGGCTTGTAAATGGAATCGTAAGGGTAGAATTTATTTTTGATGGAGAAGGGGGAAAGTCAACCAATTCTTTCCAATCAAACAAGATGATGTACATAACATTCTCTGCAAATCTTAAAGCACTATAAAAATGTCAGTAATGCCAACGGCGATGGCGGTGCTAGTGGAGGTTGGTGTTAGGTGTTCAGGTCATTCATCTTCCTTCTTGGAACTTATTGATATGACTACTTTTCCCGTGACTATATTCTCTGAAAATAGAAGAGTTTCCTGGAACTACTATCAATGTCTTCAAGCCTCAATCTTCCCAGAGTGCATACCACAGAAAGGGCTTAAAGATGATGATATTTGTAAAGCACTTTACAAACCTTAAAGTGCTATATAAATGCTAGCAATTATACTTTAAAGTGCCATATAGATATGAGCTAACTGTGGCATGTAAGTTTCCAAAGTGTGGCCTGCAATTACGGTGCAGAATAGCATTCTTTAAGCCTTCTTTGTTCGTGACACCAAAATTCCTACTAACAAAAGCAAAGGCAAGATTAAAATTTCTCTTCTGCGATTTTTGCAGTCTCAGGAAGAGAACAGCCTACAGGAGAGTGGGTATGGAGGATGAGAGAAAAGGCTGAAAAGGGGGGGAAAGGTAGAAGGCCTTACTTTAGAGGTGGGAGAGGATTTCACTGATGAATGCTTCTATGAGTAAAAGGAGAGAGGATCTTATACCAGATGAGGCCTGAGGGATTTGGTGATTATCCTTTCTATGCTATCACTAAATAAATCTCCTTTCATTAACTCTTAAAAAAAATTCTCTTCCACTGGGAGCTGTCAAGGGACCCAGGAAATTCTGAGTCATGGAACAGGCTAAAGTCGACTGTCATTCCCATCATTCTCATGGAAGACTCACATGACATCCATAATCACACAGCCTTTGCTGCAATCCTAATGTACAGGGCTCATAAAACCAAAACACTCCCCCTTCTGCCTTTTATACTGATGTTTGTTGTGGAGATGTTACCCACGTCCAGGGTTAAAATAATTAAACATCATTTTGCTTGATTAGAGATGCACTGGCAAGAATTCTGGTTTTGTGAAACTGGGCTAGCACAGCTCATGTTGTCTTAGGATGACATAAACCTGGGATAAGATCAACCATTCAATCTTTCAGTATGGGGACCTATCCTATACAGCAGGGATCTCTAAACGACTTGTCAGAACAAGTTACTTTTCATTACCCTGAGCACAGTACCTAACTCCATGCCTTGGATACAGAAGATGCATGATATATGTCTGCTGTTAAACAAAGACTTGGATACTGACAATCAAGATCCTAAGTGAGGTGCAGGCTCCAGATAGTAAAGTCCCTGTGAGTAACAGGCAAAAAGATGGTCAAAGTCAAGCCTTCTCCTATTCCCACTGAAAATTCTACCAAAGTAGGATGGAAGAATATGGCAGCAGAAATTTAGATTTTAGATCAACTAGGGATTCATAACCTACTGGGAGATACTGATCTAAGTTGAATGCACCATCAGTCATTGTTATTAACTGAATATCTCACAAGAGGAGGGTGAGGGAAGTCACAGCGGAAGAGAACTAGGGAGAAAAAAAAAAAAGACTAGACCTGGTATACAGAAGTATTAACAGAATCAGAACATGTTTCAGAGCTCATCTGCCCGTTGTGTTATCAAACTCAAGTGGGGGTGGGGAGGAGATTTCTTAATGTAGTTCATACCATTTGAAGATAACTCTATTTGTTAGGAAGTTTTTTCCCCCCTTATCTACTTCTACCCATTGTTGAATGGCAATACAGAATAAGTCTATTCCCTCTTCTAGATGACAGTCATACATAAAAAGATGAAGACAGCTAGTATGATTTTTGCTTGTATTTATATATTCAGCTCTTATCACATAAGCATGGTACAAAGTAAGTTCTTAATAAATACTATTACCACACCCCAAAAATCTTCTCTTCTCCAGGCTAAACATTCCATTTCCTCAAAAAGAAGAAAGTCTGTACTCCTACATATGAACCAGAGCCTGGGACTCTGGCTGTTCTTCCCTGGGTGCTCACTTTCCAGCTTCTCAATGTCCTTCCCAAGGTGTAGAAGTCAATGAAATAGACCAGATGTTCTCCAACCAAGGCAGAGTAGAGCGGCGCCATTATCTCCCAAGTCTCATCTCTCTTAATGCAGTCCTAGGTCACATTAGCTGTGTTGGTTCCTTCCTCATATGAACAGTTCACTAAAGCTACCAGATACTTTTCAGACAAAATGCTCTGTAGCCATGGCCACACCATTACTGATGAAGCTGACTTTTTGAACCCAAGTCTAACACTTTACATTTATTGCTATTAAATCTCATGTTATTAGATTCAGCCCATTGGCATAGACTGGACTACTGTTATCAGATATGTTAGCTAACACTCTCCATTTTACACAAAGCTCATCTACAAATCCATGCTGTTATAGAAGTTGAGATTCTTTTATGGGGGGGGGATCAGTTCTGACAGTGATATTTTTAAAATGGTGCCCAATCCTATTTAGCTTACATTGACTCTGCATGATTCTTTGAGGGCACATGTTCTCTTTATACTCCTAGTGTTCTAATACTTTTATATACTGGAAGCATAGTAGAGCAGACATCTGGCTGACCACAAAGTATGCTAGACCTGGGTTCAAATTCTACCTCTGATACTTATCCAGTGTGGTGCTGTTGAATCATTTTTCTGTGGTGTCCAACTCCTCATGAGCCCATTTGGGATTTTCTTAAAAGGCAAAGATACTGTAGTAGTTTGCCATTTCCTTCTCCAGTTCATTTTATAGATGAAGAAACTGAGGCAAACAGAATTCAGTAATTTGCCCAAGGTCACACAGCTAGTAAGTGACTGAGGCCAGACTTGAACCCAGGAAGATGAACTCTATCCACTGCCCCACCTAGCTATCCATCCAGTATGTAACCCAGGGCAAATCATTTAAACTTCCAATGCCCCAGGCAACTTTGGAAGACTGTAAATTTCAGATCCAGTATTACTAAGCTGTAGCAGAGTTAAGTTCTTCAGTGAGAGAACTCCTTAAACCAAGGAAAGCACAGGACCAGTTGAAAAACAACATACAAACTAGAAGGGCTGATACAGTTGCATACTATAATTGAGTAGTAACTGGACAACTATTATCAGAATGAAATCCATGGGTACAAGGAGGTCCAGACAAGATGAAATTGATGAAAATGGGGATTTGGGAGAATGAGACAAGATATCAATGAAGATTTTGAGTTAACTGAGAGAATACAGCACCTGGTACTTCCATTCCAGCCATTCAATGGGACAATCTCAGTTTGAGACCTAATTAAATCAACCTAATCATTAAATTTCCACAGTAGGAAAGAGAATCATTAGCTTCCACTGTTGGTAGAGACCAACATATAGAGTAGCAATCTCAAGAAACCTCACTACCCAACATTCACTAGCAAGAAAGAGTGGTTCTTCCCTTTTATTGGAGTATTTGGCCCCACTGGGGAAGGCCAAAGCCTCTAAGGTTAGGATACCTAGCATGGCAAGCACCACCCATTTGCAAACAGAAATATGAGTCATTAGGAAGGCATGAGACTGATTGAGAGAATGTTACAGCTTTACAACTACAGTCACTCTATTTTTCTTTATCAAAGCAGTGACTCTACCAAAGTAGCAAATTTAACCTTCCAATTGTTACTAGGAAGAACCCAGTAATGTGGGAAATTAACGCTGTTCTTTTTCATGGGACAAAATATACAGAAAAGACATTCCCCAGGAGCTTTTCCAAAGGACAAATGGTAGAAGAGGAGGAAATAGATGATCTGGAAAATCCCTTCCTCATTGTCTTATCAGGAAATTCAAATATGGCCTAGCTATGTATCCCTGGACAAGTCACTTAAGCTCAGTTTGCTTCAATTTCCTCCTCCGTAAAATGGGGATTATAATAGCACCTACTCCTCAGCATTATTGTGAGGATAAAATGAAAAAAGTGCTTAGCACAGTGCTCAGCTCATAGTCGGTGCTTTATAAATGTTGGCTATAATTATTATCTTACATTTTAGATATTATGCTGGTTGCTCGTTCTCACGGCATACATACCACTCTGTTTTCAGAAGGTTTTCACCACACTAACACATACATGCATCTATATGTATGTACGTATGTATATGTGGAATCTGAACAGATTACTCTAAAATTTAAAGTCTAAATAATTGCCTTCCCCTCATTCTCTTTTTCTTTTGAATTGCAGGACTATTTTTAGAGCTAAGCAATGTAGCTTAAGCCAAATTTGAAATGTTTTTAACGAGATGAATGTCCTGGTTTTAAGTTTTTAGAGCATAGTCTATTCAAGCTCTGTGTTCACTGCACTGCCACTTTATAAATTAGGTGATGAATAAAAAACTGCTCTGAAATAACAAAAGATAAACATACAATGACCAAAGCCCACAAGCCAAGCCCTCATCAAAATCAGTTACTTCCCCATCCCCACCTCCAATCTCCCCTGCCCAGTGTAGTAGGAACTCAGTAAATTAGTTATTGAATGAAAAAGAACACACCTGGTCCTTCCTGAAGAGAAGGCCTTCACCAGTTCCTCCGTAAGATACTGAACCCTGCTCTCCTCACTTTTTTGGACTCCATTCATTTGACCCTTACTAAGCAATACTGAGATGTCTCTTCTCACAGTCTTTATTCACTTATTGGACTGGGTTTATACCAAAATCTACATAAAGGAGGCAAGATAAGGGAGGGACCCTCTTCCAAAGTCACTATCAAAGTCAATCCATAATGAATCACTTCAGGGTATGGTTTCCAAGGTCATAGACTGTGCCCAATGTTTCTGATAACTGTCTGTTATCTAGAATCCGTAGTTTGAGAGCCTATTAGCACTTGGTGATAGGCAGGGAGTGGGTGAAGACCGCTGATTTCAGCAGCATAGGGAATTCTTGGTGAAAAGACACTCTCCACCCATGCAGTATCATCTACTGTTCTGCAATGTGAAATTTTATACAATTAGCAGGTTAAGGGTTTAAGTGGCAGCTAGGGGGTGCCAAAATGCACAGAGAGCTGGAAGGATGATCTGAGTTCAAACTTGACCTCAGACTAGCTATGTGACCCTGGGCAAGATCACTTCACTGCTGCCTGCATCAGTTTCTTCATCTGTAAAATGGGGATAATAATAGCACCTTCTTCCCGAGATTATACTTAAGATAAAATGAGATAACATGTGCAAAGTTCTTTGCAAACTTTAAAGTGCCATATAAATGCTAGCTATTATTAATATATTTATGATTATGATGATTATCATCATCTTCATCACTGTCTAGGGTCAAACAGCCAATATATATCACAGGCAGCACTTGAACTCATGATTTCCTAACTCAGAGATCAGCTCTCTATCATCTACCATACCAGGCTCACTAGCACATACATTATCATTACTAATAATATCAATAAAAATAGCATCTAACATTTCTATAGGGCTTCAGAGTTTGCAAATGCTTTCCTCACAACAGCCTTGAGGTAATTATTATTTGTAACTGTAATTGTAAGCGTAAGTGCAAATACTACCATCTTACCTTTATAGTTGAGCAAACTGAAGCTTAGAGAATCTCAGTAACTTGTCCAAGATCACATGACTAGTAAGTATTAGATTTAGGATTCCAGCTCATGACACCCAGTCCAGTGGTTTTCTATTATTCCCCTTGACTTCTCTATAACATTTTGTCTGTTAAAGATGCTTGGACATTATTCCAACTTATCAAAGATGATTTCTAGACATAGATTCTCCTTTTATTTTTAACTTTTTGTGGTAAGAGGGAAAGGTAGAGTTCAAAGTAGTGAAATATTATTATATTCCAAGTGAGAGGAATAAAGAATAAAAAGAAAGTCCAGCCCAAAGTTTCAAGCTAATTGAGAAAAGCATGTCTGACTAAGCAGAAGCAGATCACTGTCTCTATTCCTTCAGACATCACAACAAGGATAAGGAATCAAAATCATCCACCCATAAAATCACAGCAACATCTCTGTGTTCCACTATTTTATTTCTTTATGAGTTTTTACAGCACCCATCATCATGTAGGTGGGCAACGTTCAAAAGTTAATGCCTCCAAACCAGACCAAGTGATATAGAAAGTACAGACTGCCCCGCTGGGAAAAAATACGCCACAAAGGAAAAAAAATAATAATTCAAAAGATAGCTAGGAAGTATTTTGAAAATCTTAGTAAACATAAAAAAAAACCTTAAGGCCCTTAAACGTTAAGATAAAGATTTAGCATTAGATGGCCATATGTACAAATGAGATAAATATCTGTTCAAGCTTTGCAAACCTAAAACCACAATATAAATGCTAGCTATTATTATTATTATGATAATAATACATGAAATATAATTGATGAAGACAGTCCTGAGGTCGAATTTTAAATGGGAATTAAAAGGGAACTGATAATATATTTCTTCCAAAAATTTAATGCTATGTTATGTTATTTAATTAGTTAGTGAGGATGGGAGAGTTCTAGAGGGAAGGTTAGCAGTTGACACAAAAGCATTGTTTTGTGATCCTACAGAGAAGCACTTAAAAGTTACAAATGGAAGAGAACGTGAAGGTCATGTAGACCAGCCCTCTCATTTTGAAGATCAGAAATTTAAGGTCTAGAAAGATGAAGGGACTTGCCTATTATAGCTAAGGTGAGGTGGGATGAGAGGCAGGCTGGGAACCCAGGTCTCCTGACTTCAGACTTATGTCTTTCTCCATCTCATGTTAGAATCATGAATATTTTTAAGGCATTTTAGCTAGCCCAGTGGGGAACCATTGGATATGTTTGAGAAGAGGAGAGTAACACAACAAAAATGATAGAATACTCAAATAATATGTATGAAAGGGGGAAAAAATATCCTCAGGAAAGGGCCAAGCAATCCTCTGTGAGAAAAATCTGAAGGGAGAATTAACGCCAGCCCTCAGATGTCATGGGGACCTATGTTTATCTCCTTTCAATTTTTCCACACCCCTGAAGGGACTTTATCTTGGATGTGAACTAATTATGTTTGAAAAATTTTGTCAAATAGTGTAATGTAGATGATAAGCTCTGTCTGAAGAAGGCTAGAGCAAGTTATTATTTCATTCCCTCCCCTCCCCCCTTTTAGGACTGGATCTTCTATTACCCACGTGGGGGCAAAATACTTACAGGCCCCAAAGCATTACTAATTAATGCAGGATTTTGACCTGCTCTATTTGTGACCGATGGTTTGTCCCTCCTTAAGCAAACTTGTGACCTCAGGCACCATAATGATGCCAAACTTAGCATGGACAGGCAATTGGCATAGCCTAATAAAGTTCAGAACTCTTAAGAGATCTGTTAGCCTCAGGCTCCCAAAAGCTAGGATTACAGACATGTGCCACCATAACTAGAAAGTTACTGCTTTCACCAAAAAAACATGGTCACCTTTATACACATTCATACAGAATGCTTTGCTATCAGAAAAGATGCAAGAAGCCTAATAAAAAATTTTCACCCAAAACATTTAAAAGCCTAGATCCTCATGTCTAAATTCCTAGACACTTTCAACTTGTACCAAAAGAATTCGCTGAATGCATTACATTTTATAAAGTAAGGGAAAAATGGAGTCTAACAAGCCTTCTTTTATTAAATAAAAATTCTCTGTATTTATATGAAAGGTTATTAGGGGGACAAAGCAACTATCTGACGTACAGGCTTGAAAGTTTTCACTTGTTTTTTTAAAAAAAAAAGTGCATTTAAAAGAATGACTAAGAAAAAAAAAAGCCACCATATTAAACCCACAACCACCCTAACCTCAAGCTGATGAAAAACAAATCTGACCTCTAGTTTCTGTGAAAAAAGGAACTGTGGCAAAAGATTCAAGGAGAGCATGATGATAAAGACACTTTCCCTCATCAAATGTGCTTGTCTCAAGCAAGATGTGGGGGAAGTGGTGTAGAAAGAGGTTTTAACAAATAAAAGATATGAATAGGCAAAAGTCCCAAATCTGGAAAATATCATTCAGCAGTTATGCAACTAAACTTGTAAGAAAAGAGGGGTTTGTATCATCTGCATCAGTAAATACACTGCATTCCTTAAAGGCCAGAAGTTTCAACATTTCACATAGGGTACAGTGTGGTGGCTAATTTAGACATCATACCCGACTTTGGACATTAGCCGTATCATGCTATTGAAGGAATCCAGTTCTAATGGACATCACCGGGACACAGAAATGAAGTTCTTTGAGAGGCAGGGCGAATTCTTCTGACGCGTATAGAACATAACACTGCCTCATACTATTTCTGGGCAAATACTATGAAGTTCTGACTTGACCCCATCACGTAGAAAGTGCAGTTTCTCCTGGTAATTTCCATATCTGATATTTGCATGGAGAATTGAGAGCCTCTTTTCTTAACGGTGTAATTTCTCCAGACAAGTGAACTGCCAGACTGCTCATGAAATACATGCTCATCAATTATTTTCTGGGAATAGCAGTTGATTCACATGCTAAAGCATAAAATGTAAAGCACCTACCTAACCTATCAAGGAAAAAAAAAAAAAGGCTGTCATGGAAACTTACAAGCAGAAGCCCTGAGCTGAGAATCATCAGGCTGTAGCAAAGCCCTCTGGTTTCAGAGGTAAACTAGAGACTGTTCTCATAGAGGAGTCTGGTTCTAAAAGGAGGAGAGATTAGATTTATCCAAATGTAGGAGAGAGAAGAAGAGGAAGTGAGAGGAAAGGAGAGACAGGAGGAGGAACAGCAAAGGGAGGAAAGGAGAAAGGAGAGGAGATTCCTTCCCTTTAGACCTTCCTTCAACAAAAAAGGTAGAGAAGGCTGATGGAGAGGTAGGTTGAAAGACAACTGGGAATCTCCATATATAGAAAGTGATCATATGAAGCCCCATTAGAAGGGCTAATGATGAAATGACCGATGAAATAACTAGAGGGCATACTCTAAACCAGACAACTTTGGAATGTACTATAGAAGGAGCGAAGCTCCCTCCCACAGGCTTTCAAAGTCCCAACTAAATTTAAATTCATGCTTTATAGTCATTTTGCTGTTGAAGCAAAATAAAGATAAGCCATTGTTAGGGCGTTTGAGAATTTTGTTATTGTTGTCATTGTTAAATAAGGATTTTTATCATGGTAGGATTTGAACTGCCTGAATTTGACCTCTACATCTATATTGTCTACTAAGGTTGAAGGAAGGAAGAGAGTATATTGGAATACAAGGGTTCATTCATTCACAGAGAAATCAGTTGCTCACAAATAGAGGTCGATTCTGACTCCGACAAAAGTCAACTCCTGTTGCTGGATTTGAACTGGTTGACTAAGACCTTAATAGCTTTGAAAATTCACATAAGGGGTGGCCATATTCAGCACCCTGGGTGGCAAATTCCTTAACAAGAAGAGAAGGTCAACAATGAATTATGTTTCCATATCATAGACAGCCATGGGGACTTCGGAGCAACGGAGAGAAAAATGTCCTATTATCAGATAACGAAAATGTGACTTATTTAACAATATGCTCTAATTTCTCTGAATGAACTTCTCCTGAATTGAGTCAGGGAGAAACCCAAAAGGAACTGACTAATTACAGAGTAGAAAACAATCCAGCAGGGGCAAGTAGTTTAGGAGGGCTATGTTACTGTTTGGAAAACAAGAGCTGTCCCGAAGCTATATTTTTTTTAAAGGCAATGTTGTTACTTTTCCTCATAAGTGACTCTCATGGCATCATAATATACACTAATGTTTTTAAATGCAAATAACAGGTTCTCATAATAGCACCTGGAACCTTTCCTGGAAATGTTTTCATAATTCACATCTTGTTAGCCACAGGAGTCCCAATTACATGTCCTCTTTTCTCATTCCTACCAACCGATTATTAACATTAGATAATAACAGACTGCTTCTGCTAATACGTTTCCTGACAACATCAAACTAGAGAATGTCTTTGTGGTGCAATAATTGAATCATTGTGTGAAGAAGGGCTGAATTACTAGAAAATGTTTTGCTAAAATCTTAAGTGTTGTATAGAAACAAAAGCACGTTTAGAAATAGTTGGAATGCTGCTACAAAAATTAAACTGATTGTACTCAGAATTCCATATTAAGAATGGAGTGGTAAAAATGTTCCTCCAGGATTATTAATAGTAAAAATAACAATGACTAACACTTATGTAGTACCTTAAGTTAACAAGGGATATTTTATAGATAACATATATGAGCATATATGTTATCTGTAAAATATATAATTGCATCAGACCCTCACAATAACCCTGTTGGAAAAACACCACAGGTGCTTCTACTCTCCACTGTACAGATGAGGAAACTGAAGTTCAGAGAGGTAATTACTTCTCCATAGTCACAAGACTAGTAAATGTCAAAATTGGAATTAGAACACAGATCTTTCTGATTTTAAGAGTTCTAAACTCTAGCATTCTCCCTGCTACCTTAGGCTGATATTTCTTTTTTCTTTTCTTTCATTTTTTAAAAATTATTTTTCTGACCAAAAAAATGATTCTGCAAAAGTGAATCCTGGAAACGAAATAATCGCAATATTTGGTTCAGAAGAGGTGTATGTTCTTGCAGTAAATTTAGGGAGGAATGAGTCAACACCATGCACTTGTCCTAGAAGCTCTGTCACTCGGCCTTGGGCTATATGGGACCGCCAGAAATAACCATCCCGAAGCCCATCTGATCATTTCCCAAATCCCAACTGATAGTCATTGTCATGCTTGAATTGATCATGCGGTGCTCAGTATAGGTTTTGAAAACTCTCTGAATAACCGGACAAGTTGTGACTCAATCACTCCAAGATGCCGGACAAATCCTAGTTCAGTGCCTTGACTTTGCCTTTCAAGGATAAGGAGGTGCAAAGGTATGGCAGGGAGGAGGCAGGCTAGACAGAACACAAATAATTCATGCTATGTCCACTCCAACCCAACAACTGCTCACACAGGTACATGCAGATGAAATGGAAAGAATAAAATGATAAAGCAAATAGAAAATGAAACAGGAAGTGTGAGCTAAGTTGGGGGTGGAGGATATGGGTAGGGAGACAATCTGTACCAGCCTCCTTCCTCTCCATCTCTCATCAAGGACTTCTCCCAGTCACCAGCACAACAGCAGTAGGGACACCCCAAAGTACAGGGCTGGGGCAGCTGTTTAAATTTGCCACATCCTAGGAATAACCTTGGAGGGAAGGAAACTTTCCTTAAGAAAGTTTTGAGTTGTCGGCACGCCCTAAACAAACGCCATTGAGAAACTTATAAACGCCACTAAAATAAGTGGAAAAACACTAGACATTTGTAAGATAGCAGCAACAGATGTAATCATTTAGGTTTACTTGGAAGGTATCCTTTTCATGCACATTAGAAACATTACTCTCAAATCTACCCCCCTTAAAGTCTTTTATTTAACTTTTCATCTGCCTAAAAACTTAGCACAGCTGTCTGTATACAATAAGGACTTAATCAATATTTGCTAAATGAATAGAAAACATGAGGCAGGCATATTGAAAACTTATCCTGACATTGCCCAATGTCCAATATTCAATTCTTGACTAGACCATCAGACCTCCTAATGCTAAGAAAAACAGATCCAGCAAACTTCTAGCACCAAGAAAATACTTGCCCACGATCATGTTGTGTTTTCCAAATTTGTCATCCAAGATTCCCTGACTGCTACAAGAAATGCTACCAAGATATTTGGAAATATCAAACATAGGAGGCCACACGTACAAGAGGAAGAGATTTTGTCCTCTCAAGAATAGACTGTGATGACTTCCAGACCAGGGTTCTTTCCACTACACTGCTAATCTTTTCCTCTGGAAAAAGACTAGAGCAAGAACAAGTATGGATTAGAGCAAGCTGAATATAATAAAATCCATGTCCAATATTTCTGGTCATATTGGAATATGGCTAAGGTATATCCTTCTTAAAGTAAGCCAGTGAACTGGCTGAGACTTGGAAATCCTTGCTTCCTATATTGTATAGGGATTTCTTTTCCCCCTTATAGTCTTTAATTAAATTTGGCCTGCAGTGGAAAAAGACCTAAAAGCTCTGCAGTCCAAACTTACAATAATAGAATCTTACTCTTTTTTTAAACTTTCATACACCTTATCTTTTTTCCCTTACAACCACACTCCTCAGACCTCATCTTGGATTTTATATTTCAACTCCCTAAAGCATCCATTATTTAATATTTTTATTACTTATGTTAGTGTCATATTTTCCTACTGCAGCATTAGCTCCATGAGAGCAGAGACCAGAGTCTTAGTTAAACTATACACTCTCAGCAGTTAGCACAGTACTCTATGAACTGAGCTTAACATATACTTATTGCATTTCTAAAAAGAGCAGGAGTTATTTACTTTTCCCATTCCCATTTAAGGAAACCTGTGTCCAGACAAGTCAAGAGTCTTGTGCAAGGTCCCGCTGCTTGCTAGTGACAGAGCTAAGAGGAAAACCCAGTTGAGATGTCACCGTCACCCTGAAGATTTCCCTAACTTCTTTCTCTCCAGTTAGTAATGCTCTTCATGTAGACACAATACCCCATCTCCTTTTAACATCTTTTAAGGGCATCTTTATCATGTTATTTCATACCATACTTATTTATTTACAAACGATATGCCTACTAGATCATAACCTCCATGAAAGCAGGGACTGAATTTCTTTCTAATTTGCTTTGCCCATAATAAACTCAGAAGGACAATAACATCCAATGACTATTTGTTAAGCACTTACTAAATACCAGGAGGGCAGCTTATAGGCAGAGCAGTGGATATTAAGCACTGGGCGTGGAGTCAAGAAGATCTGAGTTCAAATCCCGACCTCAGACACTTAATAGCTATGTGACCCAGAGTAAGTCACTCAATCCTGTTTGCCTCAGTATCCTCATCTGGAAAACAAACTGGAGAAGGAAATGGCAAACCATTCCAGTATCTTTGCCAAGAAAACACCCAATGGGGTCATGAAGAGTCAGACATGACCAAAAATGACTGAACAATGCTATATACTATGAGTGCAAATATAAAATTGAGACGGCCCTGCCCTCAAAGAGTTTATATTCTACTTGCAAGAAATCCAAGTATCTCAAGTCTAAGATGCCCTTAAATCAAAAAGTGGAGAGGGTGACCAACAGCTTAAAAGAGGCTTGCAGGCACTTAGTACTATACTCTCCAAATATTCTAAGAGGTAGCAGCTTGCTAAGTGCAAAGCTGCCAAACTCTGCCATGTTTGGTACATACTGCGATGCCACTGGGATTGTGAAAAACGGCAGCACAATACCCAGAGTGCGATTCTGAAGAGGATGAAATGCAGGTTAAACAATTTAGCTAAAGCAGAGAACAAGGGAGAGAGGAAAAAAAATCACCTCTTTAGTTGGTATCTGGGGGGGTGAAAATACACCCAATTAGACGTGTCCAGATAATTTTCACATCAAACATCATGTGCTCCCAAGGCAACTAATTGCACTGCTTGCGGTAGATTTTCCCAAGTTTTCAAGAACACTGACAGCACTCTTCAATAAACCATTTAGCATAACAGAAGGTTAAAGTGGGATACACAAACACTTGCTTTTTTTAATTTACACCTTTCATTTACTTCCCTAGAAATGTCAGAGAGAGGCTAAGAGATTTATGATGCATTGTCAATGGAATCCTCCTTTTAAGAATCACAAGCATTGCATTTCCAAAACAGAATTTGAGGTAGAGAAGAAGATTGAGGAGCTAGGCCTTTAAACCTTTAAGGCTATATAGAATGAGGACAGGTTTTTAAAGCAGCCAGGTTTCACTTTGCATCTCTCTCTCTCTCTCTCTCTCTCTCTCTCTCTCTCTCTC
>NW_020948983.1:8267056-8323239 GCF_900497805.2 Vombatus ursinus
TCTCTCTCTCTCTCTCTCTCTCTCTCTCTCTCTCTCTCTCTCTCTCTGTTATATAAGAGATAGACCATTAGGTAAGTTCAATATTAAGAGCTCACAGGCTAGAACTAAGAGTTTTAAAAATGCAAATGTAATGACTTCACATTATCTTTTCTAGTAACCAGGCAGAATATCCGACACAGTGCAAAGCTCAGGCTAGTAAAATGCAGCTCATAAGGGACTATTCTCTGCCTTATAAACTGTTCTCAGCATGAGAAGCTATTAGCTTTTATATCATTATGTTTGTGCAGTTTTAATCATTTTCCTTTTTGAAGAATGCCCTTGGTGAACCACTAGGATATAAGATGTATTTTTTTAAGCAGATGTAATACATGTGCAATGTTTTGGGTTTAAAAAAAAAAAAAAACAAATGAAGCTGGCAACTTTAAGCCCACATTCCCACACTGGGAATGGGAGGGCTATTGCTTTCACTGTATAATATTTCTCCCTTATTGTTTATTACTTTAAATGGCTTATAGTAAAATCCCCCCTTCCGAGAGACCAAGAACTAAACAGCTCTGCACTTACTTAGCAAAAGGTTATTGGCCTTAGGATCATTACAGTATATGATATAAGGCAGGTCCCAGCCCTTTCTAATATATCTTTTCTTTTAAAAAGGATGCCCAGATACAGAGCAACAAATGCAGTTATAAGTATCTTTAAGAGGAAACATCTCCAACCCTTACCTAGCACCCCAGCAACCATGCTCATATTCAATACATCATACAGACAACTCAGATATGCAACTATCTCCTTCAACTCAGTCAAAGTCCAACATAACTGAAATTTCTTCTCCTATATCAACTGTTACAGTTTCTAGTATTCAAGGTAGTTTCAGGGGACTTTTTAAGATTGCAAAATCATATAAGAGCTTTGATAATTATGCTTCTCCTTTAACATTTTCATCAAAATCCAGAATCCTCAAGGAATCTTTAGTATTTGTTGTTTCAAAAAGTCAAATTACAAGATGCATGTTAACATCTAGAATTCTATCAGGCTTGCAGGATTTGGAGTCTGGACATGTGATCTGGATAGGAATCTCTCCAATGAGGAAACCTCGGCTACCCATGCAGGTCAGGCAGCACTGAAGAGTTAAGTGACTTATCCTAGGCCACCCAGTTGATGTGTGTTGACAAACAAAAGTCAAAAATGAGAAACAACATGACAGAGTATCAGAAAAATGGTACTTGAGTCAAGAAGGCCTGGATTCACATCCCACCTCTCTTTCTGTTAGTAGGGGCTGAAACCAAAATCTTCATCCAGCATTTCGGTCTAATGGTGCCAGAATCTTGGGGAGCCAAGATGTTTGCACTAGAAAGACAGCATGTATGTGTAGTGTATGTAGGAAGACTGGACCCTGTCTTTCAAGCATGTAGGACACTAATATAAAAGCTAATAATAGCCAGCATTTATATAGTGCTGTCAGGTTTACAATGTGCTTTACAAATATTATGTCATTTTATCCTCACAAGACCCCTGGGAGGCAGAGGCTATTATTACCCTGATTTTACAGATGACGAAACTGAGATAGACAGAAGTCACACAGCCAGTAAGTGTTTGAGGCTGGATTTGAACTTGGGTCTTTGTGACTCAAATATACTGTTATATTCATGTCACTACTGTAAAGAGTTCGACAGGATCTGAGCCAAAATGACCTACTTGACAGTGTTAATGTCATCACTATTTCAGGACCTCAAATATGCTAGTCCAGGGAAATTCAAGACTCCTCTGGATAAGCCGGTCGACTCAACAGCAATGAGACACCAACTGGCTGTGTGATATTGGGCAAGCCTCTAATTGCCTCAGTTTCCTGAGACAGTTGGATTCGATTATAGCTAAGGCAGGGGTTCTTAACCTGGGACAATGAATTTTCTTTCTCAATAATTCTCATAACCTGTATTTCAGTGTAATTGATTTCCTCTATAATCCTATGTGTTTTATTCTAAGCATGGAAAAACATTCTGAGAAGGGATCCATGCACTTCACCTCTATCTCCAAGAGGTCCGTGACACAAAGTTAAGAACCCCAGATCCAAGGTCACTTCCATTCATAATGCAGGGGCAGACAGTGCTTGATTCTATCACTGTTCCTTAATTTAAAGCACAGTAGACCTTCTACAACTCCAAATGGTCGGAGAATTTCATGAGCTCTTCATTGTCTGGCCAAGTCCACTGGAACACTGAAGAGGAGTCAGTCAAGAGCAGTATGAGCACAGGGGGGGTCTCATGTGTGCTAGGAGGAGGGTGGCAAAAATACCAGGGTCCAGCACAAGATCCTGGTGCCTCTTTCCCAGAGGCAGATGCGTTTTAAAACATTTCATCATATCTGGGGTGGGGCTGTGTTTTTTGGATGTTAATGCTAATGGCTCCTGATGTGAACTGTCTTAGTGCCAAAAGAGGGAAACAGCAACAACTGGAGAGCCTGGGTAGGTTAATCCTTTCATTGGTAAGAACTGGGGAGCGTGGTACTCACGGGGGAAAAAAGAGCAGGAATGTTGAATGTAAGAGTACAGGACTTCCATAAATCTACTTAAATCCCAAATTCTCAATCATCAAATCCTATGTCATAGACTAACAATTCCACATGTGGCAGAGGGGGGAAAGGGGGATGTTGACACATTTATATAACACCTTGATATTTGTTAAGTATTCTCCTCACAACATCCTTGTGCGGAAGGCAACAGAAACATAATTATCCCCATTTTACAGATGATGAAACTGACTGTGACTAACCAAAAGGTCAATATGAATAGTAAGCAACTGAGATAGGATTCAAACCCAGATCTAGTGACTCCAAGTCTAAGACATTTACTGCTGCCTTTGGAAGAAAACAAAGATAAAAAAAATTATCTTTACATGATTTGTCCACTTCAGAAATCCAAAGCAGATAGAATAATAAGAAAGGATGTCCTGTGGAATTCTACCTGCCACCAGACTTCTAGAATTTGGGGACCCTTGATCTAGACAAAGGATCCTCTCTGAAAAAAGGAAGGCATCTCCACCTCCTCCAAGGGTCTCTCCTTAGGGAAGCACCATAGTTGTTTGAATTTTATGTGCAACTTGCAAGTGTTAAGAAAATCACTCCCTCAGCAGCTAGGTGGCAAAGTGAATAGAGCACCGGCCCTGGATTCAGGAGGACCTGAGTTCAAATGCGGCCTCAGACACAAAAAAACCCCAAAAAACTCACTAGCTACATGACCCTGGGCAAGTCATTTAACCCCATTGCCTAGCACCCCCCAAAAAATTTTTAAAAAAAGAAAAGAAAACCACTCCCCATATATACAAACAATGCTACGCTGTCATTCCAATTATAGCGAACTGATTCAGCAGAGGAAGATCAAAAGTTCATGCCTTGAGGTCAGCCAACAAGTATTTATTAAATAAATGCCTACTACATGCCAGACAATTGCACTTAACACATACATTTTTTGTCTTAACACTTCTTCATTCTAGTGGGGCTTTATTTTGTTTTTCTCTTTTTACTACTTAAGGACTTTTAACCTGGGTTCCTGGACTGATCTCAAACCAAGATACAACTTCATATTATTCTGGGAGGGAGGCACACAAGAAAGAATCTTATTTTACTTTTCCACCCTTGCCCAAAGGCAAGGAATAAAATGACTCCAAGCTGAAGCCACCACCATAAGCCCTAAAAAGGGCTAATGACCTACCAACCTGTCAGACCCACGAAGCTTAAAACCTAAAGCCCATCCTCCAAGGACAGACTTGTTTTTAAGAACCAACCCCATCCCCTCTTCCCTTTTCCACACCCCTCCAAAAGTATTATGCATTAAAATTTCCTAACATACGCACTTTCACCTTGTATCCCTCTATAGGCTTTAATAAAGATATTTAAAACAGGTGAAATAGAAAACATCCCTTCTTCATTTATCTAACACAGACTTATAAATTAAATGGCTGACTTGTGTAGAGTTATTCTGAGGTGTTTTGTCTGAATGGTCATGCTTCTCAGGAGAGTGTTACCGAATGCCCAGTAACCACCTCCATTTCCTGAGGCATCCAGGTGTTCTTGGAAGCCTCCCCTCCAGTTACCTGACCTGGGGGGGGGGGGGAGAATCTGACAGGATCTGGACCAATATGACCTGCCTGATAGTAGTGTTAATGCCATCATTATTCCAAGGCCCCAAACATGCCAGTCCAGGGAAATTGAGTCTCCTTGAGACAAGCCAACCTGCTCAGCAGCCGTTAACTGGCACAAAAACTTGCCCTGCTATTTCAACTGCACTCTGGTTTCTTTTCAGGCACCATCAAGGCTTGGTCCCATGCCCAGTCCCAACACTGATAAGACTCCCCACAGCCACAGTCCTGAACAGAAAAGGTAAAAGAGAGCCTGAAACAGCAACAACAACAAAAAACAAAACAAAAAAGCCGCATAGAAGGGCTTCCTGAAACTGATCCTTTAGAATCTCTGTAGGACAAAAACAGTTTGTACAGTCTCCGTGTCAATTCCAACCTCACAAAAGATGGACATTCTACAACTCTGCCTACTTCAATTTCTCTTCAATGCAGAAATTAGCTCAAAAGAGGAATTCCCTGGAGGCTAGGGCTCCTGGGAAATGCTCATTTCCAAAAGTCCCATGCACATTCAGATGCAGGACTTTAACCCTCTCCTGGTTGTCATTGCTTAGAGCTAGTAAGCTAGCTCTGATTACCTTGGGTCCAGCCTAGATCTTCCATTTTTACAAAAGACTGGAATTTGCTCAGCCTCTAGGTCTAGAACAGTACTGCAAATTGAGTTCCAAAAAATATTCTCAGCTCAACACTCCATCACTATTTAAGAAGGATAATACTGTAAATTCCTCTCCCTTACACTCGCATTTTAGAATGGCAAGTCAAATTGATAATTTCTAGGCCTCACCCATCCCTTCACCCCTTCCTAAAATGGCCAGTACTCATCTACCTATGACACTGGCCTTAAGGAACAATAGGCTGGATGCCTTTAACTCTCCTTGACTAATAGGTCATTTAAAATGTGCCTGCCAGAGCCAAAAAGATGTCCCAAAATGGATCAATCATTATCACCCAGTAAATCAGAGAACTACTATAATGCCCTTCTCTGGTGACCCCATATCATTAGTATCCAACCCTACGGTAGGATGACCTCAGCCATGATTTGTAGGGAAATGAGACATACTTACAGGCTATCAACAGTACACCTGCCCCATTCCCTTAATCTCTCAAGATATTAAGGCTTTGACAAACTACAAAGAGTAGTCCATTCCCATTAAAAAAAAAAAATTCAGGAACCCTGGGCCAGGATTTGTAAATAGTTTCAGCAGTATAATTTGGTTTTGGTAAATTGTAACGGGACTTACATAATGATTTCTATTTCAAAATGTTTGAGCTTCCTTTCCTTGATACAGTTCTCTTCCTTTTCCCAACTTCACTCCCAAATCACCCAAAATCCATCCTTACAGATGAGTTAACAAGGAAAAAGTAGAATGAAACTACCAAACACAGCCCTAGGATTCAAAAAGTCTAATATTTGGTTAAAACCTCAACAACCCTACCTATGTGAACCCTGGCTTTGCTGCAGCCCAGCAATATTGCCAAAGGTAGGTTGGCATAAGATAGTGCCCTTACATAGACCTCAGGAAGGCTTGAGAGATTTTGTTTCCAAATATATATATACACCAATCCATGCACTAAACTTATACTTTAAAATTTTATGTTCATCTAGGTCCTGATTAGTGTGAATAATGAATCCAAACTGCGTATTTCCATTGGTTTGGAACCAATTACCATATTTTATGTAATTATAACATTGAATTATGTGAACTTAAATACTACGACCACTTCAGAGGGTTCACTATTTGTACTAATCAGACCTGGCTGTGTTCATTCAGCACTAATCAGGACCTGGCTGTGCTCACTCAGCACTAACTGAGATCTGGCTGTGCTTACTTAAGAGGGCCTCTCAAATTAATGTTGAATAATTGTAGGAATCTGGCTAACTAATGACGGACCTCTTCAAGGCCCAGTTCAAATGCTATTGGCTCCAAGATGTTTTCCTTGATTTTTCCCTCTTAGTCCATCTCACATCAAAGTCAATATACACTCATACTACTTAACGTTTTGTCTTATGATGCATTAATCTGTGTACATGCTTATCTCCCTCACTAGAAAGTGAAGTCCTAGAGAGCAGGGGCCATGTTTTCATAATTTATTAGTTCAGCAAAGATTCCCTAGGCTGTGTAGTAGAAAGAGCATTGGCTCTAGACTTAGAAAATTGGGTTCAAATTCCACTTTTGGTGATTAATACCTGTGCAATTTAAATAAGTCGCTTAACTTCTGTAGGCTTCAGATTCCTCAACTATAAAATAAGGACATGGGACTAGGTGTCCTCAGAAGTACTTTCCAGTTCTAAATTTATGATTCCATGATCCTAAATACAAGGAAAGCCCTGAAGAAGCTACCAAGAGGAATAGTGCCTATTATTATCATTATCATCATCATCATCATCATCACTTCTATATCCCTCATAATCTTTTTAAAAAAATTTTATTGATATTTTTGTTCTTACATCACCTAAATTTCCCCGGTAGCCTTCTTTCTCTCCTCCAACTGTGTCATATCATATAATAAAGTATTTTTAAAAGAAAAAATTTTTAGGGGCAGCTAGGTCATGCAGTAGATAGAGAACTGGCCCTGAAGTCAGGAGAACCTGAGTTCAAATCCGACCTCAGACCAAATACCTTGATACTTACTAGCTGTGTGACACTAGGCAAGTCACTTAACCCCAACTGCCAAAAAAAAAAGAAAGAAAGAAAGAAAATTTAAATAAAAAGAAAATTTTTTTAAAAAGAGAAAAATATCAGGAAAATCAATTAATATATTGAAAAAAATCTTATAAATGCAATGCTCCATTTGCATAGATCCCTCACTTCTGTAAAGGAGTTGGGAGAGGTTTCTTACATTTCTTCTTAGGGGCCAAGTACCTTACAACGTCTTGATAAGAGTATGCACTAAATGAATACCTGTGGAGTGATTTAAAATTTTTTAAATATAGTATTATACAAGATATACTCTTCAATTCTAAGTGGATAAGGTTCCACAGATCTTTGAAAAAAGACAAATCCATGAGCATTTTTTCCTAACACAAAATGCTTTGGACAGCTGCTTGAAATCTCTCCAAAGTTCTCCTTTTCTCAACATTCTTTCAATTGTTATTTATCAGTGAGAAAGAATTGGAGGAACCTGATGTGTCTTTAAGCACTTTCGAAATTATTTTTTAACCAACAGGCAGGAGCATTATGGGCACCCAATCATGAATAGAAGACAGGAATGAAGCAACAAGAGTGGATGGGAGACAAAGAAAGACCACACAGCCAATACACTTAATAGGGAATCCTGAATAGGCAAATGCAGAGGGGGTTCCCCTCTGGATCACACACCCTCTCGAAAGTATATATTCTAACAGGTATACACGTCCAGGGGCCTCAGCCATTTCATTTGTGGAAACTCACAACCCTGTGGCTGTTTGTATGGCTCTAGTCTCTTCTTGAAGACACACTGGAAGAGTGTCCTATCATAGGCACAAGGAGAGGAATTAGCTTCCATATTCACCAAGTTCCCCATATGCACATTATGCCTCCAAGGATTCTGTCCCATGATATCCTCTGCTGGAACACAAGACGGGTTTCCCAGACAGTATATCTAAATGAAGACATACGAATATATACTATCATTGCCTCCCCACTAGACTGTAAATTCCATGAGGTGCATCTCACTGGCGCCCACCGCTCAAACACACGCACGCACATGCACACACACCCATGGAGAACAGTGCTTTTTGCACCTAGTTGACACTTGGCAATTATTTTTGTCAAGATGACTTAATAAGGAACAAGGTTTTGCATACTCAGAATGGATTTCTGGGAAATTCCTCATAGGTATAGCTACAATTCTCTTAGGTTCTAAGAAGAATGTTTACCACCAGCCTCTACTCAGCACCCATCCAGAGCCTCTGAGACATCATGGACAGATCAAAAGGAGAATCGCAATAAAGCATGCCAATTACAGTAGGTGGAGCATCCCAAATCTTGCACAAAATTGGAGGAAATCTACATATAAAGATAATTAACTCTATCCTAATCTAAAGAATACAAACCTTTACAAGCTTTTTAATTATGGCGAGAGAGAATTAAAAACATGCTACAGATGATGTACTTAAGCTTATATCGCTGGACTACAGGAACCGTCCCTGGTTACCCATTTTATTAAAATGTTCAATGTTATACGAGTACTGTTTAATGTGATCTTGAGGACAGAATTAGGCCATGACCACAAAAGATTTTATTGAACACCTACTATGTGCAAGACACGATAAGCCTATCTTTAACACTATTCTGGGGAGACTAAGGCCCAGGCAGAAAGAAGCTTTCTAAAGTACTCAAGGAACAGAAAAACAAACGAGGCAGCAGAACGAAGAGGAAACAATACAAGACTGGGGCATTAAGAGACTTGGATTTGAATCTTGGCTCCGCCATCACGTGGCTCTGAATGACTCAGCCTTTCTGAGATTCATTTTCATCATCTTTAAAGAGAGAATAATAATTATTGGAAGAAGTGCAGTGGATAGAGAGATGGTCTCAGAGTTAGGAAGACCGAGCTCTGACACAAAGTGGCTGTCAGACGAGTCATTTAGCCCCTGATGCACTCAATAAACTCTCTAACACTAAGCTGCACGTCTGCGCTGATGGGCGATGTTCCTTCCACTAATGAAAGTGCAGGGAATTCTGGATAATGCTAATAACGATGATCAAATGATCCTTCATCTAGAGCTGGAAGGGACTTCAGCTACCACCTACTTCAACAGCTTCATTTTAGAAATAAGGAAACTGAGGCATAGGCAAGTGAAATGACAAAATTACACATTATCAATAGTGTCAAAATCAGATTTAAACCCAGATTCTCTCACTAAAGAAAATTATAATGATCCACCATAAAGATGAAAAGACTGAAATGATGAGTAGCAGTAATAGTAATGACACTTCTTACCTCTGACTTGTGAGATCAGAGAACGTAAGTGTAAGTACTTTTTAAGATGTGAAGTGCTAAGCAAAAGATGGATGGCAATAATATTATTTGGGGGAAATGGCTAGTTTTTGTAGCATCAGCTTCAGGCTCTTAAGTTTCTTCTCTTCAAAAAAAATTATTCAAAATATCAAGGAATACCTGTCTAAATTTCAGCACAACTGAAGTTTACCTGAAACCTAAAACACAATTATGTAATAACCATATATATAATGCCACCCTTGTGAAATCCAGCCACCAGAGGGGTTACTTCTTAGCAGCTTAACAAAAGATGTGGTTTTGACACCTAAGAAAAAGTTGTGGTCACTGACTATTCTGGGAAGCCGAACACCTAGGGATTTTTTGGATAACAGATACTTTCAATCCAGAGGAGAGGCTTTGATGTTTGTCTTCCTACCCCCTCACATTTGGGAACATAGCTTTGGCTCCTGCAAGTTTGCACAGTGCCATTTAGCATTAAGGAACCAAAGAATTTCCTAGTGCTTGAATATTAACAGAAGATTCTTTTGCCTGTGTTTCACAGTCCATTCCTTTGTATGACAAGCTTCCTAACTGAAGTCAGTTTTGCTCTATCGAAAGGCTCTTAACAGATAGACTTTGGTTCAAGGTCCTTCAAATACACAGTTGGGCAATTCACATACTATGTTAATAACCATAGGCTCTTTATGTTTAATTTATTCAAAGCTATTCACACACTCTATATGCATATTCATTGGGCCCATCTTCAAATGTATGTCCAAATGCAGCATACTTAATGTAAGGTTAATGGACAATATCCATTCTTCCCAGCAGATGATATAAGAACAGCAATACATTACACGCTCAAATATCATTATCCAAAGCGACAATCATAAATGTTCATTGTTTCCTTTAAAGCTACAACTCAACCTTCTCCAACTGGGAAACAGACTAAGCAGTGGAGAAAACGCAGGAACACTTTTACCAAGGCACTCATGTCAGTCAAGGCATGTTTCAGACTGATTCTTCTCATAAGCCATCAATATTAGAATTTTCTTTAGTGTTCAAAAATCATCTGAAACTTTCTCAGATGATCGTGGATTTAGAGTTTGAAAGTACCATTGAGACCATATAGAATAGGCCCCTCCTTTTGGAGATGAGGAAAATCTGTCCCAAAAAGATTCAATAACTGCCCATGCTCAGAGAGGTAATAAGGGGACAGTGCCAAGACTCCAATTCAGTTCTCCTGATTCTCACAATCTCTCACTCTTTCCCTCTGTCAAGATCAGCAACTTGAATCCACCAATACTAGGATCTAGCTTCAATCTGTAAAATCATATCCACTGAGTTCTAACTTACTTAAATGTTAAGAGCTTTTGCCTTATCTTACTGGAACCTAGACTTCCACACCACTTACTGACAGTCTTCATATCCTGCTTCTCTACTCAGACCTCCATCAGCACCTTGAACTCCACCCTTAGTCTCCCCCACCACACACACACAACACACACTCCAATTGGTGAGCTTCTGCCTTATCTTGTAGAGACCCAGGCTTCTGTGATACATCCTGACTATCTCCTCACCATTTCCCTGCTTAAGTCTCCCCTGCTGCCCACCTTCTTTCCCTTTATTTTTCTACCATCAGTTTTCTTTGTTGTTGTTCAGTCATTTTTCAGTTCTATCAGACTCTCTGTGACTCTATTTGGGGTTTTCTTGGCAAGGATACTAGACTGGTTTGTCATTTCCTTCTCTAGCTCATCTGACAGATAAGGAAACTGAAGCACACAGGGTTAAGTGACTTGTCCAGGGTCACACAGCTAGTTAGTATCTGAGGCCAGATTTGAACTCATGAAGAGGTCTTCTGGATTCCAAGCCCAGCGCTCTCTCTACAGCGCCATCTAGCTGCCCTTTTCTAGCACTGTTTTATATGTTGTCTTACCCCATTAGCGTTTAAGCTCCTTAAGAACAGGGACTCTCACTTAACCAGTATTTATTTGGATCCCTAGCACTTAGCACAGTACCTGGTAAATCAGTGCTTAATAAATGTTTTATCTCTCTATCAATCAATTGATCCATTGATCTATTTAGTCTATGATGAACCTACAGCTAAATGATTTTTTTTCCAAGTCAGATTCTGAAGATTCTTTTAGCATCAAAAACAACTTTTTTAAGCCCTAAATGGCATTAAGTTTAGGGGTTGTGCTCAAAGTCAATCAACCCCTCTACTACTTGGTTTGGTTTATAAGAACTCTGACACAGAATACTTCGTGTGCTGCAGTGTCTAATTTCACTGCCTCTCCAGGGGCTAGCCCAATGTATCTTAGGTACTTGAGCAAACGTTCTCTGAGCGTGCACCACATACTTTCTCACTTCTTCCTGCTTTTGTCCATGGACATGAACCCACACTGAGCCAATAAGAGAAGGGGTGTTGACCACCAGAGAAGCCCCCTCAAGTAAAAACCTGGTCATGCTTTTCAGCTCCAATGAGAAAGACCTCCACATTCCTACACAGCAAAAAAACTAAGTAACTCCAACAGTCAGCTTTCCTCCTATCAGTTAAGCAGGCACAGAGTGTTTGGGGTACAAATTACAAGATTTTTCATTAATGGCAAGCGAGCTGACCAGAGTGTCCTGGAATTAATCCATTTTTTTCCACGTCTTCTTGGTCATCTGTGCCTTTAAACCCTCACCAGCTTCCAAAAGAAGGTGTTTTGCTATGGTATTTCACATTTCTAAACAAAAAAGCACTTTTCTTGCATTCGAAATGGGCGCTTTGCCAACCTTGACTGCTCACTGGCATATAGGAAACCCAGTTAAACTAAGAGCCCAAACCAGCAATATCACACTGCAGTCTGACAAAAGGTGACCAAGTCAGAAAAACAATTGTGTTTGATTAGCTTGGTGACGGGGTTTAGAATCAGGATTTTCATGACTTGGAACTCAACATAGAAGGCATCTTAGAAGCTGCAAGGCCCTTATTTTTCTCCAGTTGTATAATGAGATGACCCCGTTATTGTTTGGTTTGTGCCTTATGATCCACCAGGTGAAAATGCAATGTATAAATTGAGAGCATTATTTATAGCAATAATCACCAGAACAATGAAGCAATAAACAACTTGAAATCTGTGACCTACTACCCAGGAAATCTTGGCAAGGGGCTGGATGTCCTTCAACTTAGAAACTCTGTGCCTGCCTACAGATGGGAAGAAGTTTCACTTTAAGGAATGAAAAAATATTTTCCCAGGCCCAGAGCTGCTTCAATTAATGCTTGCCTTATTTGGGAAAAAAAGAAATTCAGCCAGAGTGTTAGCGGTAGTTTTATATGCAGCAAACTGGCAATGTTTGAAAACAAAAAACTTTTGGACAAGGGCACTTACAACATCATTATCACATTCTGAGAGCCCTGAAACATTAACTATTTCAAGAGTCAAAGAAAAGATGGAGAAACAGTAGTAACTTCACCGACAACCGGATTTAAACAAGGGAGCTTTAGACTAAATCTGGGTCCACATGCATATTTATGGATGAAATAACACACATGTGCATTTACATTATAAAATTGTTACAGGTAGGCATACTTATGTAATTTATCTAATGTTCTTTTACATTCATGCTTACTAGGGTTTCATGCAATTTATTAAGTTTTCAGTCTGGCCTGCAGCAAAGGGGAAAATAAAAGCAGATGTGAACCTCTCCCATTTAAATGTTCACCAACCTCCTGCAGAGCATTTAACCAGCTGGGAAATACCGATTACCACGACCTCTGCATCTACCATTCAACGACTGCCCTGCTCCTGCCCTTCTCCCTCCCATCTTTCTGCCTCTTCCTCACTCCCCAGCCCCCCACCATCCAATGAATTCTGAGTTTTTAGCTCTTAATGGTGACAGTACATAAGTATGCTGCTCAGTTCCAGGGACATTAGTGTCCTTCTAATCAGGGTTCCAAACTTCCACTAAAATCTTTCTCTGCTTGAGTCACAGAATAAGAAAATCAGGAAAAGAAAAGTTGGTACCTAGAGGCCCTACAAGAGACCAATAAAAATAACCCTAACACCAGAGTAACAAAGATAGAAAGAATATGACCTTAGTATGGAAGAAAAAAAAATGTCTTTTGCCATCAATTTACTCATCTCTAAGATAAGGATAATAAGAATTAGCCTGCTTAACTTCATGGAATTGTGAAGATCAAAGTAATGAGATAATATGTGAAAATTCTGGCCCAAGTGTAAGAAGGAGGTTTGCCTTTCAAGTAAAATGTCAGTCACGTCTGCAATATTGGCTCTCAGTCTTTTCCTATTTGAAGAAATGTGGTAGTAGTTTCTGGACTAGTCTATAGCGACTAGAGTCCTTCCTCTCTTCCGGCTCCTCAGATTTTTCTTCATATTTGCCCAAATCTCTTGTTATTTTCCCATTCCACCTGCTTCTATTTTACCCTAATCCCTAATTCTCCTTGACTAATTACTTTTTTGTTCCCCTATTAGAATGTGAATATAAATAAGGGCTCTCTTCTATTAGTATCCCCAGTCCTTAGTATATACAGTGCTTGAACATACTATGTGCTTAATAAATCCTTTTTATTCATTCATTCCTCAAAAAGCCAATTCTGGCTCTGAAAGTTACTCATTCCCTGGGACTCACAGGAAACATTCAAGACTGGCCCAGTGAAAGGTCTTAAGAGGAGGGAAATGAAGGAGAACACAGAACTAATAAATCACTCCAACATGGAACCAAGAGCCTGAGTTTAGCAGAATCAAAATGACATCATATCCTGGTATCAATTTTCATTTAAACTAAATAAAATATCTGAATAAAGTAAGTCAAAATTTTCCTCTTTATCATACCACTCATCCTCTTTCCCTCCTCCTCTCACTCTAGAGAACAGAAATATAATGACACTTATAATTCTATAAGAGTCTGCTTATCAGGAGAAGGGATCACCTTAACATCTTCTTTCTCCCCGGCTTCTTCTGTGACCCTTCACTGCTGTTTCTCCAACTGGCACTCTTCGAACTCCATCTGTTTTGGCTAGCTTTTCAGGTTCCTTCCTACCCTTTAAACTTAGGTATCCCCAAACGTGGTTGGGGGCCCTCCTGTATTCTTCACCTTCTCTTTCTTGGTGATCTCACTGGTGCTTAGCACAGTGTCTGGCACACAGTAGGCTCTTAAATGTTGATTGATTACTCCCACAAGTTTCAATGATCAACTCAAAGCAGATGAAATAGTGGGAAAAGCTCAGCTTTTAGAGTCAAGGACCCACACTGAAATCCTGACGTTCTTCTTATGAGTCCTGCCCGGAAAATGGGGGAAACCGTATTTGTACTATAGACTGAATGAGTTTACAGTGAAGATGAATGAAATAATTTGCACAAAATACTACAGAAAAATGAAAACTGATGTTAAGTATGATTCCCAAATCTTTGTCTTGGCCTTTATCTCCCTATTTTTCCAAATCCCATGTGTCTTGTCTCTACTTACCTGTACATTCAGCCCTCAGTTATCACCTCCTCTCTACTCCCAGTACAGCTACCCTCCATCAGACCATCATATATATCATCACTAGACTATGGCAGTAGCTTCCAGTCTATTTCTTCTCCAATCTATGTTTCACGTCACTACTTGAGTCATCTTGCTAATATACTACTCTGATTATTTCACTCTTGTCTGCAAAAGCCTTCTGTGGATCCCCATTATCTAC
This sequence comes from Vombatus ursinus, assembly GCF_900497805.2. NCBI lineage: Eukaryota > Metazoa > Chordata > Mammalia > Diprotodontia > Vombatidae > Vombatus > Vombatus ursinus. The sequence goes on from NW_020948983.1 coordinate 8,281,802, forward strand.
TTAATAAAAGTATAAATTCCTGAGTCTGGCACTCAATGCTCTCTATAATCTGACCCTAGCCTACTTTTCCAGACTTATCTAATACTACTCACCTTCACATAAATGTTCAGTAAAACTGGACTACTCAGACTTCACTCTTATCTTTGCCTTCTTGTGCTCCCAGGCCTTCACTTACTACATTCTCCCATTCCTAGAATAAAGTGTACGTACCCCAGCACCCTCCCAATGCATGTGCTGCAGTTCCTCCCTCCCTTCAAAGTCTAACTCTGTGATTGATGTTCTTCATTGATCCATCTGTCCAAAGTGATCTGCCTCGCATCACTTTTCTCAGGGAACCTTGCCTGGATCTCTCCTTTGTATTTATCACTTCTTCCTTTAAACCACAGTACCCATTAATTGACTTGGGGGGTGGCGCCAGAGTGAAGACTAAGGGCCAGCCTAACATAGTGTAGCAAGCCCTTAGCCTAAGACCTGGGTTCAAAATCTAACGTTTAGAAGCCACTTAACCTTTCTGTGCCTCAGTTTAACGATATGTAAAATGAGGATAACAACGTGAAAAAAGTGTTTTATAAACCTTGAGTATCTGTGCTAAATATTGTGAACACCATGATGGCATGTTCTACTCTACTCCACGTCCCTCTTTGTATCCCAAGTGCTTAATACATAACTGGTGCTCAATAAGTGTTGAATTCTTGAGTGCTTAGGGAAAATCCTGAAGTATACCATCTTATCCAGGTGATTGAGTGTGAGGAATGGGAAACAGGAGGGGCCAGGAGAGAAACATGTTTTCTTGAATGAATTACTGTTGTTGGCTAGCTAGGTGGTGAAGTAGATAGAGTGCTGGGCCTGGAGTCAAGAAGACTCATCTTCCTGAGTTCAAATCTGCCTTCAGACACTTACTAGCTGGGTGACCCTGGACAAGTCACTTAACCTTGTTTGCCTTGGTTTCTTTCTGTAAAACTGAATTGGAGAAGGAAATGGCAAACTAGTCCAGTATCTTCACCAAGAAAACCCCAAATGGGTCACAAACAGCCAAGACTAAAAGGATTGAACAGCAACAACAAAAGAAGAGAAATTTGCTTCCTTGAATGAATATGGATTCTATTTCTTTGAATGAGACAAAGGAGCTCATCTCCACAGACATAATAGAAATCACATATTTAAGGCTTCATAAAGTTGAGTATCACAGCTAGAGTAGAAATTCAGAAAAACTGAATTCCAAGATGTTTCCATTCACTAAGAAACAGAGAAAGGGAAACAAAAATTCCTTCAACCTGAAATCCCATCCCCAAAAGGATGTATAGGAATGCTATGTGCAGAGCAAAAGAAACCTTATTGTTCATCTGCCCTAGTAAAAGGTTCAGGAAATAACACCCTGGTCTATACCCATACAATACAAAAGTCTACTAAGGCCAAGCTTCAGGGCAACTCTAATGGAGCATAACGTCTTGACCCCAAGTCCTTGGTTGAACTGGATTCCAGCTTTATAATGACTGAAGTCCTATTGAAAGCCCAATAGGCAATTAATTGGTTTGGTCTTTACCAAGAGGAGAATTTAAATGGCTTCTGGGAACTAAAATCTCTATCCTTTCATTTTATCCCCCTGGGCCGAGAAAAGCAAACAAAATAAAAGAAAATATATAACCCTTTCCCTAGAAAACTAGCATCAAAAAAATTGAGATGAAGGAAGTAGATGGTAGGACATCTGAAGCCAGTATTAGAAGTGGTATGGAAGTTTTGCCTCTAGAAATCCATCATGTTCTATTTGTGCTAAACCATTCTAGGTAGGTGAGCTGATGTTGGCCACCATACCACGAAGTACATTCCAGAAGATTATAACAAGTTAACAATGGCATTAGTTTTTAATTCTCAGAGCTGGAGAAAAAAAATTCAAAGAGGACTCCCTTGCTTTTTTATAGCTGGGGGGGAAAAAAAAACTCCCAATCATGGTTGCCCCTCCCTCTCCTCAGTTCTGTAAATTCCATGCAAATAACGAAAGCATTTCAAAGATATCTTTCTCACTCCCCAAAATATAGAAAGTGGGATATGAAGGAAAAAAAAATAGGACTATAGCCAGGTGAAAATATACCAAGGCAGGCTTTCTAAAGGGACTGATATAGAAAATTTAATTCTTTTGGACTCTAGTGAATCAGTGATTCTCTGACGCAAGATGAGATGAGATCACAAGTTATACAGGTCCCCAGATGATCAATAATTATCAGAATGTGAAGTAAAAATCCCAATTCATTCAAGTTCTGACCTCAAAGGGCTATTGGGAGGGCAGCACTCTGTAAGCTTAAAAACCCTATATAAAATATCTAACTATATCATGATCATCATCATCATCTTTTCATCTGCCTCACACTGCTAAATTCTCCCCAACCAACTGAACGGGAAATCTGACAGGAAACATCCTTTTCTTTCTACTACAAAGTCTAGAAATCCTCAATGGTCTGGTCATTTTCCTTTCCTAAGATCAAAAGTGATTATATCATGATCACAAAATATTTATTAATAAGAGAAAGACATACAAACAGAAGAATTTCTAAAATAAAAGGAAGTGAAACTTCACTGTTTTCTACAGATCTAAAATCAGTGAATCTATGATTTTTTTTTCTCCTAAATTGTGGGATGGAGGGGAGAAGAGAAGAAGAGAAGTTTTAACCAAGTAGGCTTTTATCTGTTGGCCAGCCCAGCCCATAAAAAACTAATCTGAAAGGGCTCCCCTCCTACCCTTTTCCCTTCCACAGCTACGAAAGGAAGACCTTAATTTCTTGAGTTACACATAGTTTTGTCCTCCCTGATCACTCTTTCACCCTTATTGGAGCTACAATTTATATACTAATAGCTAGCATTCATATATCTCTTTAAGATTTACAAAGTGCTTTAAAAATAGTATTTCATTTTATTCTCCTAACAACCCTGGGAGGCAGATGCTATTATTATCCCCATTTTACAGATAAGGAAAATGAGGCAAAAAGCAGTTACATGACTAAACAAAAGTTTACACGGCTAGTAAAATTTGAACTCAAGCCTTTCTGATTAATGATCACAAACCACATTTACTTATCATTTTAGAGTTTACGAAGTTGTTACAATAATTTTGAGATGACAAGTACATATATCATTATCCCCATCTTACAGACGAGGAAACTGATGCTCAGATCTTAAGCATCATAAGATCTTAAGCTCGTAGTAACACAGCTGCCATTAGAACTCCAGTTTATGACTCCAAGTCACTAGCTGATCCCACACTGAACCTTGACACCCCTACTGATAAGCCTAGTATGCCTTCACCTGCTGGTATAACTGAAGGCAAAAAGTTTTACTCAGTTACATGAACTAAATAAGCTGGATTTAATCTAGCCTGATGAAACTTCACTCCTGAGATGAAACTACCAAACTGCCTGGCTACATCTCATCCTGTTGAAAACATTTTGGTAGTAAATTTAAGGTTTCTTGTGAGACCAATAAAAAAACCAAGCAACATTCGCCTTCAAAATTACAGCTAAATTAGTTCTTTCAGTAAAGCATTTTTTTAAATGAATACAAAAGATAAACATCAACTTAAAATGAAAGTGCTACCTCAACCTCTTAGTAGGTATCTGAGATCAGATTCTGACTAGACAAGGCAAAGGGACGATGAATGGACATCAGGGTATCAGGACTGATCTTCAGTGGGTTAGCAAGTTAGCTTTCCAAAACACCAAACCACCAGGATGTATAAAATTCAACCATGCAGGAAACTTAGCTGCTATTCCTGTAAGCTTATTGGCCCTCTCCCACCTTCCCTCATCCTCCTTTTGACTACATCCTTCCTTGTGTATTTTGGGCATTTCATCATTACACACAAAGAAAACCAAAGTGTGCTTCTAGGGGGACAGAAATCAGTTTCTAGAGAACACGGTCTGTTTGGGCGGCTGGAAGATCTTGCCACAGCTTGTAATTTTCATGGAGGAAGTGACTTCCCGTCGAACAGGAAGCAGGAGCCAAGGTTGCCTTCAGCTGTAACAAAACCCCACATTTAACAGTTAAAGGGAGTGTCGAAGCAGAGGGACTAACAAGCTCAGAAGGAGAAACTTAACACATTGAGAAAATCAGAGACACTGGGGAGGGGGGGAAAGTCTTCAGAAGCACTTATCTCACCAGAAATGGGAGTCTTTCAAGTTAAATCTCTATCCCAACTCCCATTTATTAAAACAAGTTTATCTAACAAACAAGCCTCCTGCATTTCTGCCCCAAAGAAGCCAGTCCTGTAACAACATACCCCTTTAAAGCCTCTGACTACATAATTACCAGGTGAGTTCTGAACTTTGCCCAGATAAAACCTGATGCATAGGGTTTTGCTATTTGTTTTTCTAATCAACTTTTTTGTGCCCCACCCTAACCCCTAAGATGGTGTAACTTTTTCTAACTTCCATACTTTAAATTGATACTAGAATACCTTACTCTCTAAAAATTCCAGCCACTTAAAGGGCTGGCTCCAAATATGTAGTCACTTTTTACCATTAAAATAAATGTAGAATAACACTTTATTAAGCCACAAAGGTCAAAAACAGAAATTATCTTTTAATCCGCCTCCCACCTCAAGGAAATATAGACCACCTGAACAGCACTTCTCATTAATAATACACTGTGAAAAAATCACACCCAGTCTCTTAAGGAAATTGAAAAAACAACAACAACCACCACCACAAACACAAAAACCATAAAGAAGGGGCTAAGTGCTGGAGAAATGTAGAAAGAACAGCCTTATCACCCTGCATGTTTAATGGTTTCCAAATCAAAATGCTATTTTCTGACCTTCTTCCTTCTCTAAGCAATTTCCTAGCCTGCCTGGGCAGTAAACAGTTAATATCCCACTCTCCCCTGCTGCCTTCGAAAACCAAGGAAACAATTGAGACATTGTCCAGCGAACAAGACTCTCAGGGACTGCCATTTTTGTTTATGTCCCAGTTCTCAGCCTGTCAATTTCCACTAGACACGTTAAAGACTGACCCACACCAATACAGTCCGCCAGTGAGCTGAAAAGGCTACACTTCATTTATTTTATTAAAGCTTTGGTGTCTGTTTTTGATTCAAACTCCAACCCTCCCCACCCCCGCCTTTTCCCCAGAAAGTTGCCTCCTAACTGGAGCTGTGTTGCAATTCCTTCTGTGGACAGATTGCCAAGAAAAGTAACAAAATATTTTCAAATACCGATGTTTGCATGGATTTGCCAGAAAAGAGTGAGGAGGGTGAGGGTGGGGGCTGCACCCAGCCTGAAAGCCTCATGTTTTTATATAGACTTAAAAATATTCCTCCAAAATGTGTACATGATTGTGGAATATACTAACTTTCCAACTCCACTTGCAAAAATTTTTTAGAGGATGCCTAGGTACAGCTGAACATTTTACAGTGTAAAATGCTACACGCACACACGCGTGCACACACACACACACACACACACACACACACACACACACACACACTCTCTCTCTCTCTCTCTCTCTCTCTCTCTTCACTTACATTCCCTATCTCTATTTTCAGAAAAACTAGGTTTCATGTCTACATTAGTCCCAGGCCATGGAGTCCCTTCCCCTTTCCACTGCCCCTCCTTTGGAGTGTGTGTTTTTTTATTGGTTGTATTCCTGATACTTTATCTACACAAAAAGCATACACAGCGGTTAGCACCATTTCCTGTTTGCAGAATGAGCTTTGACTATATCACACCCTGCGTCGCTGCTATGGAATGTGGAGCACATGGTCGTTCTGAACGGCAGAAGCAATGCTGTCCCCCTGCTTTATATCAAATCCTGTCATTCTCTTCATGGAGGTCTCTCTTTTTCCCACCCTACCCTCATGGGCTCGCAGGAAGAAGTACCCCCCCCACACACACACACATCGAGTCCCCTAGACCCAACTTCAAAACAACCCCAAACCAGAACACCTTGAAAATGAACTCGAATTCAAGGACCTGTGGGAAAGTTCATATCCTTTTCCCACTCTGAGCCTCAGCATCTTCATCGGTAACAGGAGTGGGGCTGGAACAAGTGATGTACAAGGTTTCTTTCAGCCCTAAAATTCTGCTGGGTTGTTAGGGTCTTCTTTTAAAACACATTTCAAGTGACTCCACTCTTATCCTCCCTCAACTCCCTGGCTTTTGCAGACTTTGTTGAGATGTCTTCCTCTTTCACCAGGAGCCAAGTAAGCCAAGGGATGGGCTGGAATCCAATATGGTTGGTTCTCCTTTGTCATGATGCTGCCTAAGAAAGTGCCACAGATTTTCACATTCTCTTTTCTTGCCATTCAGGAGCCAGTTATGGTCCAGCTCTCCTTGCTAGTGCCCCACCTTTTAGGCACTCAGTTCAGACAGGCATATTTGTTGTCCAATCCCCAATACTTCCTTCCACAAGTTCCCTCCCCCTTAACCCCCACAAGTGTTTGGCCATCATCCTCACTGCCCACTCTTTGTTCAGAATGAAGGACTTTTTTTTTTTTAGCTTCTCATATAAATTCAAAAGCAGGCTTCTTCAGAACCTAACAAATCTCCATTCTGCCTCTACCCCAAGTTCAAAACATGAGACCCCCAAATAGATGGTGATACGTTTACAGCATGTTTGAAAATAACAAGCTATTCTCTCCTATTTCCTAAAAGGAAACCCTGTTGAGCAGGAATATGTTATTTCTGCTCCAAGGTTAAAAGACAGTCTCTGTGGGGCAAAGGTGGTTAGAGTTTGGAGATTACCACTGCCCTTTTTGTTTTAAATCCTTTCAAGCCTTCCTCAATTGGTAGTTTAATACCTGAATGGAAGAAGCTCATATGGCAGAAGGGATGTCTCAGCGGGTGGGTTTCATATCACTATAGCCTTCCCTTCCATTTTAAAATCTCATCCCACATCCTTCAGCAAAGAAACAGTAGGAAAAGTAACATAAATAGAACTGGTGCGTCCCATAATTCATTTGTGGCTCTGTAGAAGCTATAGGTTAAGCTGTACTCATCGGATAAATTTAGATCAAAGAATTTTACAATCTTGAAAGGTGGGTTTTCCTTAGCCATCCCCAAAATACCTTCCGCTTTTTATTCCCTCATGTTTGCTGAAGGATGTATAAGCAAAATATTTTTTCTGAAGTTACAGAGAAAGACAAAGACACAGACACAGATACACACATGTACAGATAAACACACAGATACACTCTCACACCCATGTACACTTTCAGAGTTGGAATCTTGAAACCCCAGAGCTGGAAGGTCCATCCAATCAAACTTTTTGTCCAAAGCACAAATGGCATCTAAAGAACCTCCCAACACAGTCATCTAGTCTCTGCTGGAACATCACCTATTACTGAGGGGCTATGATACTCCTAGGTACGTTAGTGAGTGCCCACTTCCCTCAGCTGTTTTCTAGTCATCTCGGAAGTAGTGAGATAGGTAATGCCCCACTTATAAGAAAAACATTTGGCAAAAATCTATGCCGTGGAACTTTTCACATACTGATTACACTAAGGATTGGGGGATTAGAGCAGTAGAAGCATTGGTAAACTAAAAGGGGGGAGGGCGTGTCATTCCCCAAATCCTACATTTCCCCCTTCTGGATCTTGAAATGCATTATGATTGCTCCGTAAGGAGCCAAGGTAGAGTTTCTAAGCACTAAGCTTGAATGTTACAAATACTGTGGCTTATTTTTTTTTAATGACACGAAGAAGGAAGCTTCAGATACTGTTGTTTTGGGTTCAAGGAATCTAGTTATAGCACTTTAGGCAAGTCACTTAACCATTCGAGGTCTTCGATCCCTCGTCTACAAAAAGAAAGGGTTGGATTAGATGTCCCCTAGGATCTCTCCAAGCCCTAACATTCTATTAGTCTATAAAATGTGGATCTCTTCTGTTTCTGCTATAGTATAGTCTTATAATGGGTTGTTGTCAGTTTCTTCAGTCCACCTTTTTCTCTTCTGTCTTTATTTTTCTTTCTTTTTTTTTTAAATTTCCCTCCTTTCTTTCAAGTACCAATCAAATAAGAAATAATTGCTACCATGACTTTCAGGTGACTTGCACTCCTGCCCTTCTATCTTCTGGAAAAGGAGAGATTCTACAAGTACAATCTTCTCTCTAAGAAGGAAGGTTTAAGACATTTAACAATACTATCATCTCCCTTCATTTAGATTGCTGCTGAAGATAAATTTCCACAGAAACTGTTGTCAAGTAGGGGATGTCCAGTCAAAAGCATCCTTCCCTTCTTGGATTTTCCTTTTTTTGAGCTCCATAAGCCCTTAAGAAACTGCTGCAGATCAATGACCCACCCACTGTGGAGCATTGTACGGCAAGGTTATAGTGCAATAAGACAGTCACTTCCACAGAAAAAGAGGAGCCACAGATATAAAGTTCTTGGTGCTCAATCTCCAAAGGACCAAGATGGGAAATAATCTAAACAATGCTCTTGAAAAGGCTCCCTTCATTCACTCCGACTGAATGATACATGTTACCCTGATGAAATAAATGACAACATCCCAAACTTCCTGCCTTCGCCATCCTTCATGTTGTGTAAGGAGACAGAGGATGTCAGAGACTAGAATACTCTGTAGGGAACAAGGGGCTTCACAGAACAGCTGGGCTTGAAGGAACCTTAAAGGTGACCTTGTCTACTTGAAGTCCATCATTTTACAGATGGAGAAACTGAGGCTCAGGGAGGCAATCTAATCTGCTGTTCACTTTTGGCACTATCTCAGGTCTAAGTCATTTAAGACTTTGTCAATAGCATCCCACTTGCTGTGTGAGTTTAGCAGCCAGACCCGTCTCGTGCAAGTCACTAAGTGAACACAAGGATTTACGGAATACCCAAAGTACTGGTACAACCATATTGGGATATTCACCTTTGTTATACAGATTTCATTTTAAGACAAAATAAAAAAGCAAAATAATCTTTAAATACCAAACTCTCTGTGAGGCAATTTTTTCTATGTAAGCTTTCACTGATGGGAATCTAAATGATTCACATTACTGATATTACTTATTCATACTACTGATATAATATTATTATATTACTGATAAAATTTAAAGCTTTCTTTCCCCTGCTAGGCCAAAGTATGGTTTGAAGTTATGCATTTGGTATTTTAAATTCTGTAATTTACGTGTCTTTCTGGAAAGACTCCATGACCATTACATTAAAGATACTGCATCTACCACTGCAACTGAAGAAGACGAAAATAAGACATCCAAATAATATGACCCAATTTTGTGTAAAAGCACACTAGGACTTGAGGAAAATGGTGGATAAGTTAAAGGGACTTCCCTTCTCTGGGCCTCAGTTTCCTCATCTGTAAAATGAGGTGGTTTTGGACTAAATGACCTATAAATTTCCTTCTGGTGCAAGGAGTCTGTGTTTCCATAATTTTGTATCTCATTTTAAGCATACCTGATTATTAAAAAAAAAACCCACATTTAAGAAAAACTGAATTTTAAAAAGTTAAATTAAAAATTAAATTAGAAGATGATTATTTGATTTTCAAAAGGGATGTTCACTTTATCAAAATATTCACAATAAGATTCTTTCACATTAACTGCTCCCATAGTATACCTAAAGGAAACATCAGCATGTTAGTAGAAATAGCACAGGATTCAGCATGGAGAGACTCAGGATCAGATTCCAGTCTGTACTTCACTAACTGTGTGACTTGACTAAGGTCTCTTCCCCTCCCTGGGACTGTTTCTTTATCTGCAAAATAAAGGGTCTGTGGACAAGATAATCTCCAGTATGTCAAACTCTTAATCTATGATGCTGTAATAAAACAGGATTCCATTTTAAATGTATCTAACACACACACACAATTTGTAGGAACACATATACTGCAAAAAGTGAAACCTCCCTCTTTCAGTGAGAGTAAAAACACAGGGTTTAGAACTGGAAGGAATGGTAGATATTGTAGATATCCATCTCATCCAACTCACATTTTACAGATAAGGAAACTAAGGCCTTGAATGATTAAGAAAACTGCCCAAACTCCCACAAGTATCAGAGTCCAGTTTCAAAGCCAGGTCCCCCAACTCAGAATCTGGTTTTCATGAAAACTTACATCTCATATTGCTGACTTTGCCTTGATAGAGGATCTAGAGAGTTAACACTAGGCTCCAGAAATGAGACAGATTTCACATTACCCAAGCAGCAATAAGACATAAGGGAAAGGACACCAAAAGGGAAATCAGGAGACCCCAGTTTTTGTATGAACTATGCCACTCACTCAGTAACCGTGATCTTGGCCAAGGAACTATATTTATATCTCAGGGAGTTCATTATTTTAAATGTGAAATGAAGATAGGAAAAGGTAAAATGACCAGCTTGGAGGAAATGATCAAAAGATATTGTCTTGTTCTGACATTCTGTGGTTCTATTTGTAAATAAAGAACAATATCTGACTCTAAGTTCACGGTAATCAAGGCAACCAACAGAACATTGGAAAAGGCTTCCAAAGAATCTTGAAAATCATTATCTTGGCTGTGGTTTCTTCTCTCTGTTTTGCAGGTTCAAGACATTTGAAAGAAGTTCTGACAAATACGCAGACCCAAGGGTCCTTAATCTATCTGAACCTATGAGAGATTCCTGATGTTTGCCCATTAATAATGTTCTGTGGCATGAACTAAAACCACCTGGAACAGAAGCCCTGTCCTCCAAGCACTCACAGTCCTCCCCGGCCTTCTTCAAAAGTCCTTTGTACACGCTGTCTTCTACACAATCTGTCAGTGCACAATGCCTTGCCAATCACATTCACACCCAATGTATAATTTTATTGTCACTCACTCAATGGGGGTGTGTACTTTTAAATTGTGTCTTCATACTTAACTGTGAGAGTTTTTTGGCACGGAGACTCGGTTATGTGATTCACTAAGGCCAGGAACAGTGGCCAACCTGGACCCAGAGAGTAACCTTACCTTGCGTCATTTCACAGCTAGTATAGCCCTCTGAAGTCCTCCAGTGAAAAACCTTTCACTTCATGGTTGAGGAAGCTGAGACAAGAGAGAGAATGACGTGCACAAATTCACATTTAATTATGGAGAAAACTAGATTAGAATCCAGGTCTTCTGCAATTAATTTGTATTATTTTGTATAAATTTTCCATTGACTTATTTGTGTGTATGTTTCATGCCCCTCTGCCAGACTCAGGGGAATGTAAGATATTAATTAATTTGTCTTGTTTTTCCCTTGTATCTCTAGCATCTACACTTACTATCTTTGGACCAGATCAATGAATTCATTGATATGCAGCATTTCCAGTGTGGAATCTCCCTGTCTCAATACAGATCTATAACTTACAAACTTGGAGAGCAACCTGGAAGAAGAAGGACTAAATTGAATTACCCAGGGTCACACAACCAGTCGGGGTGGGACTTGAACTCTTGAACTCGGCGTGTGTGTGTGTGTGTGTGTGTGTGTGTGTGTGTGTGCGCGCGTGCGCGCAGATATATGTTTGTTCAACTGAATTTTCTAGTTCAGTGCTACTCTGTTAACACTTCCTCACAAGAGCAAAAATATATTCCATAGCACCTTATTTCATTGTATTACACCACTTCCTCTACCCTGACATGAAGATCTTAAAAGAGCATCAGAACTGATACATCCCAGTGAAATGACAGAATAACATCGCTTGGGGTATGGAAGGTGGGAGATGGGGAAAGGGAGTCTATAGTAAAACTGGGTTTGCAGTACTTGCCAGAAATATGACTCTGTACACATTGCAAATATTTACCAAAGTGATCAACACAAATTGAGACAACACGCGCCATGTTCTGCTGGCCATGTTAACAAGAAAACACAGAGCAACCTGGCAGTAGGCAGTATCTAACTATGGAGGAGTAAATAAAGCTTTCTAAGAGGCACCACAGCTTCCTGCCCCCAACTTTTGCTTCCTCAGGCAAATATCCATTCTCAGCGCATAACAAAACAATTTTGTCTACAACATGGGGAGATGCAAAGAGGAGGAGAAGGGAATTGAGAACACAGCTGCAGTATTATAGCAGCTCCCACAGGTGAGCCATCTAGAGCATCCCCTAGGAGAGGGTTTTAGAGACTCACTGCCATCATCTAACCTCATGGTCCAATGATGGGACCTTCACAAGCAGAGGGAAAGTGAAGATAGCTCATTTTGAATTGAGATGTCAGAATGTGAAGGATGTGCAGAGGTAGATGATTATCAGGCACACTGATGATCTTGAGCTCACAAGTTTGTAAAGGGCTCAGAGTAAAAGGACCTTTGTCCTAGAGAAAGAAAAAATGAAGTCACAAGATTTCGAGCAGATGGTAAAATTTAATGACACTTAAAACAAATAGGAGTAAGTCAAAATTTAGGCCAATTCTTACCCAACAATCCATGATAGGTCTAAGGCTAAAATGATTATGATAAATATTAGGGCAGTGAATTCAGACACAGACACCGTAAAACGGTTGATGATTTCTCTAATGCTGTCTGTGCTCAACTCCTGATAAATCGTGTGTAATCAATTTTCCACCTATAGGTGGCAACACTTGTACCATCCTTTTTCTGGTTTGGTCTTTAATTGTACATGACAACCAATGCATCACTAAAGAGGTGGGGATGAGAGTGTGGTCTGTCAGAGAAAGGAAAAGAAGGCACACCAAAAACTATACACATATAGCAACTGAATAAATTAAAAGAAAATCCATAATTACATGGGCATGCACCTAAAGCTCCACTCCACAGGCAAAACAGATCAATGGAACACTAGAAAGGTGTGCAGAACATGGACTGACTGGAGCAACCTTAGAACACAGAAAGGAATGGCTAAGCACTCTTAAGGAATCTCTCGTATTACAAACTCCATCATTGGAAGAATCAGTCCAATAGTGAATGAATGAATGAATGAAACAAAGAATATGTATTAAGTGCTTATGTCAAGCACTGTGCTAAGTCCTGGGAATACAAACAGAAAAATCGAGATAGGATCTGCTCCTAAGGAGCTCTGACTTCAATTAGGAACAAGAATACCAATAAAACAGTTGGGTTTTTAGATGGCGAGACCCAAGGGACTTTAGGCGTACACTGGTAGGTCACACAAAATGGAAGAGTGAGGTAGGGAAAGGAAAATCTGGGAAACATAGGGGCAACACAGACCGTAAGGCCCAGGGGGTCTTAGGACAAAGTGGCAGCAGGAAATACAATACATTTTGGTGGTCCTTCACTGGAAGGATTGTAGTTGGTTACTTCCAGCTCATCCAAGTAATCGTAATAACCTTGTTTCAGAGGCAGGGGAAAGGATGTGGAGGTGGAGATGAAGAATAAGAAAGAGAAAAGGCATTCCCCATCCCTAGCGCAAGGGTTTGAGAAGAGGCAAAGGGAAGGGAATTGGTGGTAATTCTACCAAAGTCCTGTCCTCCCTGCTTGAATATTTCTCAATTTAACCTCATCAATCATCCATTTTCTTAAAAACAATGAGATGAATTAGTCCACATTAGAAATAACATGGTAGAAAGAGCACTGACTTGGAACACAAAAGATTTAAGTAGCTATATCACTCTGGGCAAGCTACAATCAAGGTCTTTTTTTATTTTCATCTTTAAAATGAGAACACTGCAATTGTCCTATCTGTTCCACAGGGTGGGTGTGAGGATGAAATGAAGTCATGGATAAAGCACATGGTATCCTTAAGACCTAAATTCAAATTCAGCCTTAGTTGCTTAATAAATTTCCTCTCCCCTCCTTTCTTTCCTTTCTTCTTTTCTTTCGTGCTATATCCAGGAAGAGATTTTTAAGCAAAAGAGTGACATCATGTTTCAACATACTAATGGTAACAGGACATTAGAGATTCTCATCTTAATTATTATGAGTGTGAACCTCAGAAGCCTAGCATAATCCCAGTGCACACTCCCTCTCCCTACAGACTCTCCTGTCAATACACACTATTTGCACGTATACCCTACACTCAAGCTAGCACATGCAGGGTCCCCTCTCCCCTCCCTCTCATCTGTTCACATTTTCCCTTCTTCATTTCAAACAAGCTGCTTTTACTCTGCCCCTGCTCCAAGTTGCACAAAAGACTCTTATTTTCCTGACAGAAATGGAGATAGCTCATTAACATTTGGCACCCAGGTAGGGTCAGGGGTGGAAGGGTGCGATGAACTGAGTGGGAAAAGGAAAGAAGGAGAAAAGGGCACCAGCACAGTACCTTTTAAAAATGGCACCTTCAGTTCTGACAATCAAACCGATGTACTTGGAGTCTTCACCAAATCTTCCTGAACTTTGTCACTATAACTAAGAATTTTCTGACACTCCCTCCTTTATAAAGCTTGGCTATGGAGGTACTACCTCTTTCCAAATTCGTTTCTGAGTTTCTATTGTATTATCCCAAAGGAGACTTTCCTTGGATAAAATTCTGACTCTTTTTTCTTAAATTCCAGTCTGGCTCTTTCCTTTCTCTCCCTCCCCAAGGACCTATCGGCCCTCCTCTCTCCTAGGTTTTATTTTAAACCTCCGCCCATCTAAATTGGCTTCTGGTTTCTAGCACGAGGAAAACGGCTCTCTCAGAATCCTGCACGGGTGCCCTCCTAAGGCTGGCTAGACTTCAGAGGCAGGAGAAACAAGGAATAGCCTGGCTTTTTGTCACTACAGCAATGTGAGAGGTGCCCAGGGGCCGAGGAACACACTGGTCCCAAGGCCCGCCTGTGCTGTTGGGTTTCCTTCCTTGGGAATTTTAAGCACTTGCTGTTTTCTTCACCATCAGCACCTGGGCAACCAAGCAAGAATGATATGAGAGAGAAAACAGATTTTTTTTTTGTGCCCTCTAAATCAGAAGAAGAAGGGATCTTTGCCCTACCAGGCTGGAAAGCGTGATGACTGTGCCATCTCCTAACTCATTAAGTCTCCTGTGATGCACTTCATCCCTGCCTGAGTTTACCTGCCATGACAGCTTTGGCAGTAAAAGGGGTTTCATCATGACATTCCTGAATCCTTTAAAGTTTTCCTGCTGTATCATAGGGCTACTACTGGATTGCCAGTTTTTGAGGGGAGAGCAGGACTGCCTTTTTACAATCTAATGACACTCAGAATTTTGCAGAGGCATAACTAACCTAGGGCAAGCAGGACTTTACCCCAGAGCACTGACAGGGAGGAAGGGTGTGGAGGACAGATGGCATTCTTCCCTGAGTGGATATGTTTTCATTAGGTAAAAGAAGGGATTGACTTCCTCCTTATGGTGTCTGCCACCCCCTCACTTTATCTTGCTGTCTTCAGCTGGTGCAAGCCACCACACATAGCTGCCTGCCACCCCCATAGTCTACTCATCATGATTACTCTGTTGCAAGCCCACCTTCTGTCCAGCATGGGGAAGAGAATGGGGAGGTACAGGACAGACTCTCTCAGGACATACACAACTTAATTTGTCATAATCATTACTATGTTTGGCTCTGGTTTTGTTCTAGTACAGGAATAGAAAATATGAACTACAAGATTTCCCAAATTAAGGGTACAATTAAGGTAAGCTCAGTTAACAAGACCAGGCCCCAATCAGCTCCTCAACTATCATTTGGTTCAAAGACCATAATGTCCTAAGTTACTAAAAACCCTGCCACACTTGTGGCAGGGTGAAGCAGAGTTATTCACAGCCTGCCTCAACGACTTTAATAATTAAGAAATGAAGTCACAGCATCCCCCTTAACTCCTAGGAGTAAGCACAGTGATGAGTAAGGGCCTGAAAAGTGGGACAGTGAAACTTAACAGGCTCACAAAGGAGAGTTCATTCACAACTCCACTCAGGTAATCTTTCTCAATAAACACAAATGTATACTTCAGGTTCTACTCTCTGCTTAGCTACCATAACATCCCACGGGCAGTCAGCTAACTACAGACTTCTATAAAATGGACAAGTATGTAAAACACACACACACACACACACACACACACACACACACATGCACACGGGAGTTCAATCTACATAACAAGAAGAGGAGGAGCTAAAATCTGATCTTAGAGCCTTCAGGAAGCCCACTGGGTCCCTGACACCATAAAAGGAACACAACAAAAAGTCATGAAATATAGCCACACATCACTAGGGACATACAGTCTTTGTATAGTTCAGCTTCCCCTCTCCAAGTCTACCCATTAGTAGTAGAGGTTAGGCCCTAGAATGGAAACTCCCAGGAGCTCTACGTCACAAAGCGGTACTGGTAACCAGGTCCCAGATCAATGAAATTGTTGTGGTCCAACACAACACGGAGAAATGGAATTTACCTCCAATCACTGGCAAGCCATACCATAAAAGCAATCATCTCAAAAAATATAGGTCGCCAAACAGAGGGAAAAAAGCAAGCCACAGAGAGACAATTTTGTTGTGGAAAGAGTGTTGGATTTGGAGTCAAGATTTGAAGTGGCTTCTGCCACTTACCCTGGCATGACCTTAGGGAAATCATTTAACCTTTTTTGGTCTCAGTTTCCTCATCTGTGAAATATAAGAGCTGGACTAGATGAACTCTAAGGTCCATTCCAGAGCAAAATCTATGATCAATCTTATGACCCTATTTTAAAGCAGCTTGTAATAATCCTGGGAGACTTAGTAACAAATGTTAAAATAAACCTCATTTACATACCAAGAATTGGCTTTCTAATCAAATCAAGTATTTATTGACTATTTACTACACAATGGGTATAGTAGAAAAGGGTAGGGAGTTTAGAATATGCTAGAAGGGAAATATAGAAGAAGCATATTGTAAAGTCCTTACCCTCAAAGGGCTTACGTGAGAGATAAAATACACATGTATAAAGGTAACAGCACACACTACCTGGGAATAAGTGCCTAATGAGGGTTTTCATTACTGAAAGAATCAGAATCACAACCCGAATCTTGAAAACAAATCTACTTCCAAGTACACTTAGATCTGCTTGGCTCCAATACCCATCCCCCTCCCCACCTTTTGTTTAATCTCATTATCAACTGAGTGCTAACCTTTTTGAATTCAGCCTTCTAAACTTGACAATTCTGTACCTGGCTTAAGCTGGGAAAAATAGATGTAGTGAGCAAGAGTGGGTTGAAGGCAAACTTCAAGATTATAGGTAATACCCAGTTAGAGAATAGACCTAGAAGGGACTTTGGAGGGCATGTAGTCCAATGGTTCCCAACATTTTTGAGTATGAAGAGATCTTTTTTAAATGTCAAAAAATTTTAGGACCCCCCCCACACACACACTCAATAGTAATTGCACTATTAACATTCATTGACCAAGAAAATACATAATGACAAAAAGCAAACAGGAAGTCAAATGCTTTTAAATCAATTTGGATTTTACAAATCACAATGTAGTGTCTATGCTACCTATACTGCTGAAAAACAGGGGTGGGTGTGTGTGAGAGAGACAGAGAGACAGAGACAGACAGACAGACAGACGGAGAGACAGACATATTATTTATTCAACCCATAGAAGGTGTGTTTGCTGGGGGCAAGAGAAAAGATCAAAAACTATGATGTTATTAACGTAAAGAATTTCCAATATGGAAACTCCTTCCACCAATGCAGATCAGTATCTCATCTGTAACTTACAGTCTTACAGAGTTGACAAGGGGACCTGAGAGGTTATATGATTTGGCCATGGTCACCCAGTTAGTAGGTGTCAGCTTCTTCATGACCGAAGGCTCTACCTAATGCTTCAGGCTACTGCTATCATTTAAAATAGAAAAATTATGTTCTGAGGTTAACAGAATGAGCATAGCTGTGTTATACACTTGACTTACACAAAAGATGCCAATATTTTAGAAAATGCATATGTAACATAAAAATCACAACTACTATCAATTGTATTGGTCTGCCCTAAAACTAAAATGCTAATTTAATTAATAGAGGGCATTTGACCACAATTTTGTTTGTCTTCTTAGGATTTCAGAGGAGTTTGTGGGAGATGATTTAAATAGCCCGTGTGAATTGATATTATAAACAATGATGATGATGATGATGATGATGATGATGATGATGATGATGATGATAAGAAATTTCCACTGACCTCAAAACTGTTTAAAAAAATCAAGCCATTCTTTGAAAGTATAGCTGCTGAACAAGTTAAGTACTACATTTCAAGTTCTCACTGAATACGTCAGTTATGAAGGCTTCAAAGTAGATCTCTTGAATCTAGTCTTCTTTTATCTTCATGTCTATAGGTGCAAGAAAGAGTACTGCTTTCAAGGGACAGTGTATGTGAGTGAACAAATGAGTGAGAGGTGTGTATATATGTGTGTTTGTGTTTAAGAAATCTTTTTTTTTTCCAAATTTCCAAAAAACACCTTATTCTCTTGTCTTAGGTCACTGGTCAGAAGTGAAATGTAAATGAATATTGCTAAGAAAAATATTTTTAAACAAATCAGACACTACCTCTGTGTATATGGCTCAAACTTTTTTTCTTCACTTATTCAGCATCACTGAAGTAAGCAGAGTACCAAAGAAAACAGGGATAAAGGAGATCATCTATAAGAAAGGTTCTTAACCTGGGGTCTATGGAAAAAAATTTTAAGAAATATTTTGATAACTGTTTCAATGAAATTGATTTCCTTTGTAATCCTAGCTATTTTATTTTATGCATTTTAAAACATTATTCTGAAAAGGGATCCATAAGCTTCACCAGTCTATCAGAGGGATCCATGATACAGAAAAAGTTTAAGTATCCCTGCTTTGTAAAACAGTTATGAGCTACTTGGCAAGGATAACAGCAACATTGCTTTTCATCACAAAGAACATCACGATGTTCATCAAACAGTAGCTACCTAACAAATGTTTATTGTATTTTATTTAAATGCCAATAGAAAAGTGACCAGTCATGACTTCTGAGGACTGCAAATGAAACATTCCTTAGCACTTCTCCAGACAGGTGGCAGACTATAGATGTGGGATGAAATATACATTTTTTATATATGGCCAATGCAATAATTAGTTTTACTTTATCATACATATTTCTTATATGGATCCCATATAGAAGGGTGATAGCAAAAAGAATCCATTAAAAAATGCATGCTGACTTTGAGAACTGCATCCATTCCAGAAGGAAGCAGCCCTTCTCAAAGCCCAAACCAAGTAAATTCAACAAAGGTTTGGTGCCCTGTTTTATGAAATGTCAATCTAATCCTGCAGTTAGTAGAGCAATTTTTTCTAATCAATCACCACCCTCTACCCAGTGATGAGGAAGGAAGCCCCAACAAAGCCCAGTGCTTGAACAAAAGTTTTTGTGGTAACTCAACCCAAGGGTTACTAGGCTACTAGGTCTTTACTGAACAAGAGGCCAAAGATAAATAATAGTTTTCAAACTGCCATTTTTCTACCCTGCCTAAGAAAAAAAGTCAAAAAAAAAAAAAAAAAAGCAGAACAACATTCTGGATCCTTCCAGAATCAGGGTAGAAAGAGGGCCTTGTGACTGAACCATTCCCCAAGTATTTCTAAACCTAACAACAACCTCTCTCCAATCTCTGAATTCTGGGGAGACTACATGCCATATAATTTATCACTTAACTATAGACTTTTGTTTTCATTCAATAATAGCTCTGTGTGTTAGTCTTATCAGCCCAACCAAACTGTATACTTCTCTGCAGGCAGGATCATAACATATGCACACCCCAGTGCATAATACAATGCTGCAGACATAGAAAGCATTCAGACAAATAACCAGGTCATATATCTCCATCCATCTTGTCCCACACATCCCTCTCCCCATCTAGCCCAGGACCCCACTCCAGAATCTATGCCCTGAGATCCCAGGGGAAATAATCTCCTCACCTTTAGAACCTTAGGAGTTGGGCTAGTTCAACTGGAGACTAAATTAATGTAAACTTGCCTAGCCTGTGACATTTAGCCAGCCTCAAACTAAGTGACACTTTCTTTACATCCCATCTACCTGTCTATTGAAACCATTTTTCTATCTGTCCTGCCTTCTCCTCAGTTTCTACTATTTGCTCTATGCCTAATAACCAAAATCACAGCAATACTGCTTTTGGAAAGGATTCACTGATTGACTGCTCTGGGGATGAATTCACTCTCCCTGTAACTCATCAGAACAAATTTCCTTCCCTGGATACCACTTTCAAAAGGTAGCATCTCCCCCTATTAGAATGCAAACTTCTTGAACTCTTCTCAATCCCTATCTTTCTGCACTGCTCTGCAGCCTAAATCACCATTTCCTCCTAGCCACACTATTCACTGTGGGTTCTGGAGACACTGCTCTCTCCTGGTTCTACTACCGATCAGGCTGCTCCTTCTCAGTCTCTCGATAGTTATACATCTAGGCCACACTCACAAAAACACAGGCACCCCCCCAAGGCTATAGCCCTTGGGGACTTATCTTCTCTTCCCCTTATACAGTAGCTGACTAGGTGATCTCATCAGAAGATTCTACAATAAATATATGGCTGCACTGTACATATCCTGTATGTACCTAGTGATTTACATTTTATCACCCCCCCCCCATTAGAATGTAATATTCTTGAGAGCACAGACTGGGTTTTGCCTGTCTTTTCATACCAAATACTTAGCACCACGCCTGGCCCAAAATAAGCACTTGATAAACACTTACTGAACTGACTGATATCACTCTTCAATATGAGTTGTCTCCTCCTAGGAGAATGCTAACTCCTTGAGATCAGAACCTAAATGGCTTCTGGTATTTTTAACATCAGCATTTAGCACAGTGCCTGTCACACAGTAAATGAGTAATAAATTGTTTTTCTTTCATCTATTCCTTAAAAACCAAGTATGCTTATGAATCTGACTCATAGTCAAAATCTAAACAAAAGGGCTTATACCACAAAGATTTTCTCTCAATAGTACCTCTGGCCAAAGGAGGTCATGACCCCTAAAGGAGGTGCCCCAGAAGCCTCTACAATACAGTAATGGCTGCATCAGTCAAAAAAGGGGGGGAAGTAGAGAGGGGGAAACCTCTCAAAGTAGCTTTGCTCCTCCTCTGTCATGTACTCTAATCTTAAATTCGTAGATTTAGAGCTGAAAGGGACCTTAGAAATAATCTAGTCCAACCTGCACATTTTACAGAAAAGGGGACTAAAGCCTGTGATTTGCCCAATGTCATACTAGAAATAAGTATCAGAAGGATTTGCCAGGTCCTTTGACTCTGACTCTATTACTCTCTTCCATGGTACCAAGTAAGAAGGTGCAGTTTTGACTCTAAATTTTAAGTAACTGCCTCCCCTCTCCAATTCAGTAACAAAAATAATCAGAGACACGCATTCTGAAAAAAGCTCCACATTGCAAGTGCAAACCTTGCCTGAAGTTTTTCCCATCATGTCACATTTTGAGAGAGTTTTCTTCTCTCCTTCAGCATTTAAACAAAATGGATTAAAAAAAAAACAAAACACCCGGCTACCACAACCTAGCATCCTTTGTTCTTCCAGACTCAGCCTGCTTTCTAATCCCACACCTTTCTGCTCATTACTCAGAAGAACAAGCCGTACTTGAAATCTACCCCAAGGTAAAAATCCACATCAACTTCAAAAGTCAACCCCAAAGAAATTGTAGGAATTTGGGAAACCTTTTGCCGTTCTGTAAAAGATATACTATGCCAAAATACCACCATTTGGGGTACAGCATCTCTTTTTGCTAGGTACAAAGGAAGTTAAATGAAAGTCTTTGTATAGCAAAGATACCAGAGGTAGCATCCAGGGAAAGCCTTCTAACCCATGGGCTCACCTAATCAACTGGAATAGTTTCAACTGAGCATATTGTCTCAGAAGACTACAAACTCAGTAGATTTCACCTTTTTCACAGTTATTTTAAAATAGGCAAAATCTAGTCAAGAAATAGAAAAAGACACCACATTGGCATGGGGAAGTTTTGAATGGGGAAAAGATACCCCTAGGCTCCCAGCAAGAGACACAGTGACTTAAAGAAGAAAAGGGATTGAGGGTGGGGGGAAGGAATTTTATTATTGCCAAGGCTGAATATTAGTCTAATTCAGGTCATTTGAAAAGGAAGAGAAAAAAAATAAAAGAATGGTATTTGTATAAATTCACATTTACTTTTGGCCAGTCAATGAAGACAGCATCTCTTGGGAATAATTCCCTTTCACTTCTGAACACAGATTAGTAGCAGCTGTATTACATATATACATAACAAACAGGATGTAGTGTCAGTTACAGGAACTAAAATGTGTGGATTGTTGTGGTTTTTTTCAATTAATATCTTATTTGTAACCTCAAACTCTACCTGTTAAGCACATTTACTCAATGCATGATATTACAGAATTTAAATTAAATCTACGAGGGTATGAACCACTCACCACATGAACTAAAATCTTGCTGAAGGCCTGATAATCAAATTAAAATATCCTGTCAATATTCCTCCACTTTTTTATTCCTGACCTTCTATGTACTGCTATCCTAGCCTAAATTTATAGGAAAATACCTATTTTCCTGGGTATATGTAGCTATGAATATCTTTACTAATCCTAACCTCTGCCCCTGATTTTCAAGTCAAAAATTAAGAAATAGTTTGGCCAAAAGACTGGCATATTATCTTAAATCTCAGAGAAACTAGGAAGTGATCTTAAGTCATTTATTTTGAAATACTTTTGATGAAAGATTAAGAAATTACATTTTTTTAAATGAAAAACAAGATAACACAAGAGTGGAATAACTTAGATTATAGCTGAAGCCCAACTCCAGAACATTTTAGAGTTAGTTGGCTAATTTTAACACTGGTAGGTGAGGTTCATGTAAAATCTTACAAAGATCCAAATATTATTGGCTCTAATTTGGACTTAGAATATAAAGCACAACACATAATATTATACACAAGTTCCCACGTACTAAATACTTATGCACATCTGGGACAACACAGATTTGGCTGGGGTGAACATTCCTTTATGCCCACTGAAAAAGCTTAATCATATTTTTTTGCAATTCAAATTGGCATAGATTTTTACTCACCCAAACCAGCAGCAAAACAGGTTAAGGGTGAGGGAATGTGAAGCATAATACAGAAGAAGCTACACACATCTCAATCCAGCTGCCTTCTACAATCTTCTCACCTGATTTCCTCCCCTGTCACTACCACCACTTCCTCAGAATGTCACCATTCATATGTTCCTTATGGAATAATTGGCTCCACACAAATACACAATTAATGACCAAATTCACCCAGAATAAAACATATAATTTAGCTAAAACACAAGTGTTAAGTGTTCCACAAACTTTGGTTCACCTTTACTAAACACACTGTTTATCCCTCTTTTGCCCCAGCTCCTCCTTTCTTCTCTTGTTCCACCACCTCCACAAAGCACCACTCCCTTTGCCCCCCTAAGAAGACTGAAAGGATCACAAAAGATCATATTACAACTCCCAGCTGGGGCTCCTTGGATGAGGGTCTCCATCACTGAGGTACTACACGCTTCAAAGTGGTTGCTATGGTAAACAACATGCTTTTCACCGAACAAAAGAGGAAAATGGTCCTTAAGACACTCCTATTGCCTGCCTAGCCAAAACCCACAGTGAATCTGACTCAGGCTTCCTGGAAAAATATTCTGCCATCTCCTCCAGTCCCTGCCCCCTGCACTGATCTTTAATTTCCAAATGTGAATATAAGATTCTTAGAACCTGGACAACCCTACTTGTTATCATTGGCTACAAGCCTCCTTCCCAAGTTTACACACTTAATTCAAATTCAAAGCCAGTAAAGGAAAGGGATCGGAAGACCACAGAAGGGCACACCTATAACGGAGTGTGCCCATCCCAGATCTCCCTCAAAGACCCAGGGCAGCTTTGTACTAAAAGAAAGACCTCTAAGACTTCTAAAGACAATGTTCTTCTTTCCCCATAGCTAAATTTCCAACCAACTATTTCTGAACTAGTAGAAGTCAATTTTAAGAGTGTGACCAATCTTAGAGGATAACAGAATCATAGTTTCAGTTCTGGATGGAAAGTTAGTGGCCAGCAGGAGAAAACTGAGGCCTGGAGAAGTTAGATCACTTGCTCAAGGTGACACAGACAATGGAGAAAGCCAGGATTTGTACCCAGGACCCCCTGCCCCAATTTTAAATCTAACTAACATTCCTTCTACTACACCACGCTTGGAAAAAGTTGAAAAAAAGCTTCTCCACCTCTCCAGTCAACTAAAATGGAATCAAGCACTGCCGAGACAAGGAAGAAAGAATTTTGTGGAAAGGGCACTGGGAGGAGGAGATATGGTTTCTGGTCCCAGCTCTGTTAGTCCTTTGTCCCTGAGATGTCAATTCAGCTCTCTGAGACTCACGTTCCACATCAGTGAAATGAAGGTAGTGGATGCAGAATCATGGAAAGAACTCTGAATTTAGAGTCGGAATGTCTGAATATGTTAGGCAAGTCAGTTTTCTTCTCTGGTCCTCAGTTTCCTCACTTCTAAGACCAGGTATTTGAACTAAGAGCAGGGGGTGTTAACCTGGAGTCCATGAACCTGTTTTTGTTCTGTTTTTTTTTTTTAATATTTTTATAATTATATTTCAATAGAATTAGTTTCCTTTGTCATCTTATGTATTCTCTCTCTCTATTTTTTTATTTGAAAACATTATCCTGAGAAGGGGTCCATAGGCTTCACCAGACTGTCAAAGGGGTCTATGACATAAAAAAAAAAAAAGGTTAAGAAATTCTGGTTTAGAGATCTCCAAAATTCCTTTCAACTATACATCCTGCTGGCTCTACACCTTTATCCAAATCAACCACTGACTCACCAAGAGAAATGTTCAGTGTCTCACCTCCATTTGTTTGCTGAGAAGTCACACCCATAAGGGAAGCCAACTCAAGGCTCACAAGTCGGCAGTTACATTATCGCCTTGATGATTTCACTGACGGGGCTCCAAATTAAAGGTAAGGGAACCCACATACACAGACTAGCTTTGCTTCTACTAGGATCATTGGCTCGAAGACTGATAAATGGAAGGGATCTTAGAGGCCATCCAATCTAACCTTATCATTTGATGGAAGATGAAGCCAAGGCCTAGGGCTGGCTAGAGAGCATACCAAGCAAAAGCTCAGGGTAGATTCTTGTTCAGACTCTGTTTCTGACTCATTGTGTGGCCTAGGATACATCACTTCCTTTCAATAGCCTTCAGATTTCTCATTTGTAAAGAGAAGGATCACAGGGTTTAGGGTTGGAAAGACCTTTAGAGATCATCCAGTCTCCTCCTTACCTCCTCTTACAGGGGAAAACAAAGGCCCAAAGGAGTTACAAAGACTGGGTTTAAACTCAGGTCTTCCGATGCTAAATCTAGTTTTTTTCCCCTACACTATGGAAGACTAGACTAAATTATTTCTAAGATCCTTTCCCCATCTAACATTCTAGAATTCCACGAAATGAAAGAAGAGCAATTCCATCTGGATGAACAAAAGAAATATTTTTTAGGCAAGGTTCACAGCAAATATTGTTCTGCTTCTTACTCTTCTCATGTTACCCAAGTTGTCAATATTCAAAAAGAAAATTCTATAGCTATTATTATTGTTATTATTTTTTTGGCGCAGCCTCATAATTGATCTTCAGGAGAATGGAGAATCACACACATGGAAACTTCCATCCACCAATGCCCATAAGGGACCCTTGATCTATAACTTAGTCTTAGAGTGTTACCTGGGACTCTGAGAAGTTGAGGAACCTGCCCATGGTCACACAGCTATATGTGGCAGAAGTGGAATTTGATCCCTAGGGCCTCCTGACTCCAAAGCTAGGCCCTCATCCTTGAGGCCAGGCTACCTCTTGCACACAAGTACACCAACCGAAAAAAAATTTTAATGACTTATTATTATTATTTTATTGTGCCACATTCTGTACCACTATTTAAATTGCATACAGGAATGTTTCTCTGGATAAAATATATCCAAATGGCTGTGGTTTGCATGAGAAGATATTCCCCAGATTTTAAATAAATTTTAACCACACTGTGTTAAGACTTTCTTTTAAAAAAATGTCTATAATAAATCTCATTTTTAAAAATTAAACATAATAGAGGCAAAATATACAAAGATTGCATCTTATGATCCTCAATAAAAAATACATGAATAGTTCCATGTTTTGCATAATTCTACCTGTCATAGATTAATTATAAAAATGTGCCATCCATTAGTTATTTTTAAAATATAAAGTCCAACATGTGATAAAATATAGAGAAGGAAATATTCTAATAAGTCCAAGCTACCTTCTCAAGAGGTTAATTTACAAACTCTGCTTTCCATGTCTACAAACTCTTTAGTAAGAAAGTGCATTAAAAATATATGTGGACATAAGCCCTTCATGAATGCGGTCATTGCTTGGTGCTAAACGCAAGTTGTTTCTGACATCACATCCACAAAATTTACAACCACATACACCAAATACAGCATAAGCCTCTCAAAATTCATTTTTACTCTAATATCATTAAATGGGTTTGGGTACAGAGGATCTTTTTCCAATGCTGTGTGAAAAAGATATTGCTACATTTAAAAACCTAAAAATGCAGGACTTCCCTCCTTTTGTGCTTTTGATTCCCTCCTCCCCCACCTCCTGCCCATTACTTATCCAGGAATGGAGGGGAAGGAAAGAGAATCATGGATCATGGAAGGAAAATCTGGCTTTTTATCATCTCCTTGATGTCATTCATAGACATGGTAATAACAGGCCCATGCCTGTGAGTGACTTTTCCATTCAGAATGGACCCAGAAGAAATAAAAGTGGAAGAAAAATTCACAAAACTGGAAAAGAGAACACATTTCTGGTTTTGCTACTTCTTAAATATATCACCAGCCAAGAGGACCTTATGGATAATAGTACCTTCAAGAGAACTCCCCACCCTATGTCTCTCCTTTGACTCCCCGCCACTCATGAACCCCTCCAAAAAAAAAGAGACAGGAAAAATAGTAACAATCTAAAAGTCTTAACATCAAAATAATTTTTCTCAATAACAGCAAGAATTGTTTTTGTGAGATTACTTACAACGATGTGTGCTGGAGACGGAGACCTTGCATCCTTGAGGGCTTGTCTACTCTGTAAGCTCCCTGCTTGAACATCAAGCAGTGGCCATTTCATCTGGAGATACTGGAAAGAGAAACAAAAATGGGAAAGAAAAACATGAGAAAAGGTGTGTGTGTGTGTGTGTGTGTGCGTGTGTGTGCGTGTGTGTAATGAAGCAGCAACATAAGAAGTTCCCATCGGTTGCTGCTTAGCAAGCCCAAAGAGAATACCAACTTTTAAAGACTGATTTCACCTTTTAATTAATATTGCATAGTTAACTTCAAAAGAATGTCACCCTGAATGGTGCCATTAATATTATCCCAATCGTAATGGGGGAAAGAGGAGAGATGAGAAGGAGGATGATAGAGAGACAAACAGAGGTAGAGAGCTGGAAGACTCCTCCGAAGTCATGTAATCTTACCCTCTCATTTTGCAAATGAAGAATCCTAGGGCCAGAGAGAGTCAAGTGATTTGCCCAAGGTCACTTGGAAGTAGGGCTGAGATTTGAACCCAAAATCTAACACTAAACCTAGCAGTCTTTCCATTGTACCACAGTAACTCGAAGGAAACTATCCATTCTGAATCTGCCTTCAAGTAGACTATCCTCATTTTTAAAATAATCGGTACAAGTGAGTAACTGTCCTTGATTAAACAACTATGTATTCGGTGAGACTAAGAGATAATGCAGCCCCTAGCCCAATAAACTACGAAACGAATATGTTTCTTTATAACAAATGTGTCTTGCACACTAATCCTTTCGGAAGACCAGAGACATTTCTGAATACACACACTGGGGATACATACTTGGCCCTCAGGCTGAGAACAAAGGAACCACTTAATTAAATCTTGCTCCAACCTTCCTGAATTAGAGAACTTATTCCTGTTGTGGTTATAGAGGCACTACCGAGAAACAGGGCTGCTACTTGCTCCATGAGAAATTGAGGTTAGCACTGGAAGGGCCCTTCAAGGTCATCTAAGTCCAATCTCAATCATCTTACAGATGAGGGAACTGAGGTCCAGAAGTGATATACTATGTCCAAGGTCACTAACAGAGCAGCAAGAAACCAAAACACTTGTCTTCTGCCTACTGTACTGTGTGCTTTCTACATTCATCTGTCCCCCCCTTTCCTATTCACACAGAATTACTTTAATTTATTTTAGTTCACATTACATTACTTCTAGCCTAGATGATTATCCTAGCCTTCTGACTTGTTTGGTCACTTGCAGTCTCATCTCTCTCCAATGCAGCCAAGGCAGAGTAACTTCATCCACCTTGAATAGTAACCCATTGCCTAGAGGAAAATCCAACCAAGGTACCTCCAAACATTGGTTCCAGTCAGCCCCTACAGCTAGAATACTCTCTGGACCTTCCTGAATCTTGCCCATTTCTGCCTGTTGAAATGTTATCCATCCTTTAAAGGTCCAGATCAAATAACACCTCTTCCATAAAAGTCTTCTCTGACCCTTCCCCCTTCCCCTGAAGCCCAATGTGATCATCTTTCCTTGGAACTATCAATAGCACATCATCCCATGCCTTCCCTGAACACTTATTAAATTCTATTTTCTATGGTTATTTATGTATATACCTTAATTCTTCTATTGGATTATAAATTTCATGAGCAAGGAGCAAGGGCCATGTCTTATTCATCTTTGTATCACCCATAGGACTTAATCCAAGGCTAAAGCTATAACTAGGGCAAAGCAACTAGAAGACTAGTCCCAGGACTCCAGTGTGAAGGTTCAGGGGGAGGAAGAGCACAACAGGCTAATTCCTATAATTGTCCAAAGACTGCTGCCCCTCCCCTTCTCTCATGGTCATCTGTGACTGATCCTTTGGCCAGCCTTCTGCACCATGCTAATGAGGTGGTGCTCTTCCTTGGGGAACCACCACCACCACCACTCTCAGAGGGGCACAAGCCAGGATCTGTATCTATAGGGGACAGATTTCCCCCTCTCGTGACATGACTACACTTGCAGTCACATATTCTACATCATTCTTGACAATGGTGCCCCCAAACACAACCATTTTTGCCCCAAGTGAAGGAATTCCTAGGCAGTGTTCTCCCTAGGACTGAGCATACATCAAGGAAATATATTTAATAAGCAAATATTAATGTAAAATAATAAAGTATAATAAAATAATAATAATAAATATAAAAACAAATATTTGCTGAATTAAAAGTTATAGGCACATTCATGTTAAAGGTTCTTAAAAGACGTGACCCTCTCAAGTTGGTTTTTTTTTTAATATATTTCTAACTAAGCAGATTGAAGCCTCAAACTTTTAAATATCTTATATTTCTCCTAGGCTGGTCACCTCAATCCCAGGGAAAGAAGGTACTTTTTCAGCAGCCTAAAAGAACAATGAGTACTTCTAGACAGCGCAGAAGAAGGGAACAATTGGGATCCGAACACCAAAAATGACATTTCTTAGTCTGACATCACAGCATCAGTTTGATGCTCATATGTGGGGACCTGTATTCCCAATTCTGCCATTGCCTGTGGACTCATAAGCATATCACACAACCTGTCAGAGCCTCATTTTCTTCCTCTAAAACTGAAGAGGTTCAACCAGTTGATCTCTCTAACTTTGCTTCCAGCTCTAACATTCTGTGACTACTATGGGAGTTGTTCAGCCTGCTGTGGGGAGACTTTGTGCCTCTGACTTCTTCCCATTCTCACTCAGGGGGCACCAACCACATAAACACATGGGCTACACTGGTCAAAACCACTCCACAGAATCATTTCCTTGAGGCCTACCAAAATGGCAGCGTGCCAACACTCACCTCTCCACCACAACTTTAAAAAAACAAAAATGCCAAGACAAAGTCACATTGAACCTCAACCCAACCCTAAAAGCCAGCTCCTGTGGCCTAGGCCAAGGAATGGTTTTCTACCTTGAACACCGCATGAGCCAAATCTGCTTGTGTTTAGAGGTTCATTCTTTTGATGAAGTATGAAATATTAGTTTTGTTCAAGGTCAGTCAACAAGCATTTATTAAGCACCTACTATATGCCAGGCCTCCCTCAAAGGCCCCTCTGCCCATGAATTGTCATTCCCATAATGCAATATTAATGTGAAGGCTTATAATTCTTACTTTACATAAAAGCTTCATTGTGTGCCAGATCCAATCTCCACAGGCTACCTGCACCACATATTTTTACGAGCCTACATTTCAGCGCTGAGAGCCTACAATACACATAATTTTCAATTATGTTAGGGCAGAACAGGATCACTGCCTATATAACATTACTGGTCGGAGGAAATGAGACCCGGCCCCACTGCCGAGAGACAGCTAACTGAATCCAGATGGTGAAGAAAGGGCATACAGGCCTTCAGAGTTACCTTGGAGCAAACACCTCCTCTCCCCACTCCTAACCCTAACAATGGCATATGACACATAATTGCAGGGCCCCCACAAATCAACAAACAACACTGGAAACTGTAAAGCAAAAAACTCTGGGGACATTCTTACTGGCTGAAGACATGGTCAGGACTCTGACAAGGAAGTGGTTATATATACACACACATACACACATTCCAAAAAAAGAAAGAGAAGATGGATTTGACAGATTTTGTCCACTTCTGCAAGAGGTCCTTATTAATAACAAGAAAAATGAAAATTAGGTACTACTGCAGCCAAAAGGAAAATCCTTTCCTTCCTTGTGATGCTAACAAGCAGGAAATTCTATTCTTTGGGGTCCTAAATACCTCTTGAAGAAGGTGGTGCCTTGGATTTGAGAGAAGGGCTAGGAATACCTCTCACCAGATTTTTCCCAGAAGTCTGACACTCATTTTACATTCTAGAGGGGGGAAAAAAAATTCCCACCATCCCGCTATGAAAACACCACTGGCTCTCAGGCTCTCTTCCTCCTTAGCCGCCTCAACGTGGAAATTATGAATTGCCTACAAAAACATTAAACTTTTCAGCAAACTGGAATCAAAAGGGGCTGTGGGAATTACGGCACTGAAAACCGATGAAATGGCCTCAACTCGGTTTTCATTTTAAAAAAAAATAAGACCATCTTGGCTTAAGCATTTCAATCCCTTGTTTAATAATAATGTTCTGATCATGGATCATTAGGGTTTTTTCCAAAATAGTGTTTTATGATATGTCTTAGAGAGCTTAAGTTAAGCTTTAGGCCTCTCTCTGTGCAAAGACCCCAAACATAGGTTATGCCAATGTGCTCGAGAGAAATCAAAGTGGGTTTTAGAGCCTGTTAAAATGTCAGCACAGAGGAAAAAAAGTAAACATCTCATTTCCAAGTACTCAAATTCCTCCCCCACCACACCCCAACACCCCCCCCAAAAAAGGAAAAGAACAAATCAGTGTCATCTTCACGTACTGGAACAATCAAGTCTCTTGAGAAATTGAGGAAGGAGCACAGTGCAAGGTAAAGAACGAAGAAAAATCAGAAGACTAGTTCAAATCTTGGCTCTGCTAGGTCTTGCCTATGTGACCCTTGACAAATCACTTAACCTAGCTTTCCCTCAGGTTTCTTCACCTATGTAATGAGAGGATGAGAATGGATAGATAGTATTTAAGGTCCCTTCCAACTTTAAATTTATGAATCTAAGAAAATGAATGAATGAAGGAGGCATTTATTAAGTACCTACTATGCACAAAGCACTGAGATAGAAACTGAGGATATGAAAAGAAAAGCAAGACAAATGCTACCCTGAAGGAGCTCATATTCTGAAGGGGGATTCAGCACATGTGGAAGGCTTCAGTTCCAAGTCAATAGAAAAGTCCTATTGTTCTCAGGGTGTGACAGCAATGAGGACAGTGAGGACTCTTCTTCGATGTCATTTTCATAGAAAAAAAATTATATCCGTATTTGATGTTGAACCATATGACAATGCCCAAGGACTCTGGTGGCAACAAAGAAAAAAGACTTTCTCTTCTAGGTCTTTAGTAACTATGGCTATCACATCAGCAGAAACTAGTTACCAGGCTGCATCTCCATAAGGGTTGCTCCCCAGGACGATGGCTGAGGGCACTGGTTGAAAGAATGGCTGTTCCCAACATCATCCTAAAGGAACAAGCCTGAGAATCATCAGGCAAGCCTGGGCCCTCATCCCGGGCTCTCTGATTCACCTACTATGTGATCTTGGACAAATCATTTCTCCTCTCTGGGTGGGACTCAAGACTTCCCAGCTGCAAAATTAGGGAGTTAGATTGCTTCTCCAGGTCCTATGTGTCCATAATTCAATTCTATGCAGACTTCCAATGCACCAGGGATGGCCTAGTATCTCTCTCTCTCTCTTCAGTGAAAGAGTTGATGAGGATGAACATGGCAGATGCCATATCATTTAAGGGACAGTTTTCACGGGCCTTTTAATTTTTTTTTTAAAGGAAGAAGATTTTTTGAAAATAAAAATAAAACTAAAACTATCACAAACTCCAACTCCTTGGGGGAAAAATATCTCTTCCTTCTACATTCTGTACAACAGATGGATGAACTGACATTCAACTTTTTACTTGTTTGTAAGAGCAGGTGGCTAAAAAGGTCCTACAAATAACTATAAAGCAGAAAATCTCCCTTACATCTAAGGAGTAACTTGGCAAAGAAAGACATCCAAAATAGCATATCTCAAGAAAATATGCTTAGTGGCCCACAGTGACTTTTTGGGCTAGGCCCTTTATGGACGGGTGACTCAAGCAGAGAACTAGGAATAGTCAGAGCCAGGGGGCTCTGACTCACTGTCCCAAGTTGTAACCACTAGACCACAGTCTCACCCAAATAACTACCCCGTCTTTCTGAAATGGAAGAACAAAAATAAAACAAAATGCCCTCGACAAATCTGGCTGGAAAAAGGCTCACGCTTTCAAAATCTCTCACACATTTCCCCAGAGACTTAGCATAACCTCCCATTGAAGGAAATCATTGACAAGAAAATCAAACCACAAAGAGCATTCTCTTGTTTTTAGGTGAAATTCCTCACTTGCTTGACTCTGGAGGCATTTTCCTTTCTTAGGGAAAGATATTCTCCTTCCCCCCCTTAATGGAAATTCACCCAGATTCCATGGTGGGTAGGTGGGTATGGGGGGGGGGGGTGTGTGGGTGTGTGTCTAAGGGACTATACATGAATTTTTATTGAACGGTATTGTATGACTAGAACACCGTCTGCTTGTTTGTTACCTGTAAACTCTACTTGGTGAATTTTATATAAACCAGAACAGGAAGCCAGCTTGAGAGTCAAGGGAAAAGATCAGTGCTCATCTATTTAGGAAGAGCTGCTCAGAAATGTGATGCCCACCCAAGTCATCCCGAGCCATCTCTAACACAGTGCCAGTTATGATATATAAACACATCCTGAATAATAAGAGGCAGCATGACATAATGAATAGAGTGCTAGGCTTAGACGTCAAGAGACCTGGTTCAAATTCTGTCTCTTGACACTTCCAAGCTATGTGGCCATGTGGTAAAGCACTTAACTTTTCACAGACTCAGTTTCCTTATCTGTAAAACGGGGATAAAGTTACTATATTACCTGGTTCACTCAGACCATCCACCGGAAGGAGAAATACTGAAACTTAAGCTTAAATACTTTGTCCACATAATGAGAAGACAGGACTCATTGGAAAAGATGTTGGGAAAGACTGAAGGCAAAAGGAGAAAGGGACCACAGAGAATGAGATGGATAGATAGCAACACAGAAGCAACAAGCATGAGCTTGAACAGACTTCAGGAGGATAGAAGGGCCTGGAATGCTATAGCCCATGTGATCTCAAAGAGTCAGACACAATAGAACAACTGAACTCACTAGGCTATTATGAAGAAAGTAGACTACTGGTTAACTGCATCATTATAAATAATTATTAATAATTGCATTGGTCAGTTATGTTTCACGTCATTAATATATTATGACAAACCCTCTATCTTGAACACTTACTGAATAGGTCTCTCTCTCTCTCTCACACACACACACACACACACACACACACACACACACGATAGACAGAGAAAGAAAGAGTGTCAGTTGGAGGGAAAATTCACTAGTCAGTGAAAATCTGAGCTAACGCTAGAGATCAGCGGCTTTTAGCCCCCCAAACTGCCTAATATATTGTTTGATTGAACCTCATGTTGTCATAAAACCAATTAAAAGAGGTAGCTCTGCACACTTTTTTTTTCTTTTGGCCCCAAACTATATTCATCATTCAATGTCCCATTAGCAACTCACTTGTGATTTAGTCTTAGACATATGCCTGGGACAGTACTAGCAGATTAAGGATTTGCAACCAGGTACTACTGACTTCAAGGACACCCCTATGTCTATTATGTCATACTGCTTCATATCCCTATATATAGTTTCAGCTGGGTGGCACAGTGAATAGAGGATAGGCCTTAGAAGGAGAGATATAGGAACTCAAATCTTGCCTAATGAATTTACTAGCTATGTGATGCTGGACAAGTCAAACTCAATCTGTTGATCTGTAAAATGGGGATAATAATAGTGCCTACATCATAGGGTTGTTGCAAAGATTGGCTCAAATGAGATAATACATGAATAGACAGCACTTTGCAAACCTTAAGGCAATATATAAATATTGGGAATTATTAAGTATAATATCATTATTATTTATTCCTATCCCACCACAAATATTTAAATAAAATACACTGGAGTCTGAACATGTCTACTCAGAAATATCTCAGGGTTAGAAGGGTCTTTGGGAGTCATTTAATCCAACACCCTCATTTAGCAGATGAGGAAGCTGAGCCCTCGAGAGAAAATACAACATGCCCAATGTCACACACAGCCAGCTGGTGGTAGATCAAAGACTTGGATCCCAAGTCTCCTGATCCTTACTTTAGAGAACAAAGACAAAACGTGACAAGAACCTGGAACAAAAGACTCTGATTATCAGGGTGCTCGCTTTGGAGTTAAAGGGCATAACTTTAAATCCTGCCCCTATCACTACCCTTGTGACTCTGGGCAAGTCATTTATCATTTTATACCTCAGTTTCTTAATCTGGAAAAATAAGGGAGTTGAGCTGGATGGCTCTAAGATCCTTTTCAGCTCTATTGTTAAAATCCTACAATCCCTTGAATAATCCTTCAGCTATTATACTCCAAAAAAACGGGGAAGAACAAATTTAACTGTCTTCCAATAACCAGCAAGGGGATAGTTATGAGTTTAAGTTTATAGAGAATATAACTCACATGTAATTTTTCAATATGATAAATTTTCATTTATCCAGAATTGTTGAAGATTAAAGTACTGAAATTGTAGTTCTATTTGGGTTAACTGGACACTGCCATCTGTATGAAGAGTAACAGTTTCCAAAAAATATATAATTGGAATTTCAACAAACAACAGCTCACAATGTGGAAAGCACTCTAGAAAAACAAAGATGAATACTGACCTGTTTCTTGGCCTTAAAGAGATTAGAATCTAATGGAAGGAATATAACTTACACAAAAAAGAATACTCTGATACTAGGCCAACTGTGGTAAGGAAAAGGGAAGGGAGATCTAAAGTGCCCCAGCAAAATTTGAGGAACAGAGCCCTTCAGGTGGGGGGAAATCAAGGAAGCCTTCATGAGAGTGAGGGAATAGTGTAAATTACAGAGTTGAGTGATGAAAGAAGACAATAATTTAACAAAGCAGAGACGAAGAAGCACATTCCAGGCATGGGAGAAGGCGGGGAGTTTACCCTGTGTAAATGCTAGGAGCCAAAAAAGGGCACGACATAAGTGGTTTAGTTTGGCTGGAACACAGTGTGTGGGAAGGACAATAATGTGAAATAAAAGGAGAAAATACGATAGATAGAAGTCATACTGTGGATGGCCTTAAAATTAGGCTAAAAGGTTTATATTTTATTTTGTTAGTAATGGGGAGCCTCTGGAGGCAAGGGAGACAAATTAGGAAGCTCTTACACTAGTCTAGGTGAGAAGGAATATTAGAGTGACAGTAGTGTAAGTAGAGATGGGGAAAGGAGACCGTGCTTTTGTGTAAAGAGGAACAACAGGATGTGGCAACTGATTGTATGCGTGTACAAGAATTAGTCTTAGAGCAGGTAGAATCAATGACTACTCCAAGGTCTCAAGTCCGGGTGACTGAGATGATTTTACTATCAACAGAAATAGAGAAGATGAGGAAAGGGGCAAGTTCGGGCAGAAAGGTGATGAACACCACTTAAGATATGTTGAGTTTTGAGGTGCCAATGGGACATTCCCAAGAAAACAGCTGTTAAAAATCAGAAATGAGGAACTGTTTAGGGAAGAGATTGAAATATATTCATTAGAAGTCACCTACACAGAAGGAACAATTAAGCCATGAGAGCAAGAGAGAGACAGAGAGAAAGAGGGAGGGAGAGATAGAGACAGAAACAGAGCTAGAAACTGACAGACGCCGAGACAGACATAGAGACAGAAAGCAAACAAAGACAGAAACAGAGACAAAGATAGAAAGAGACATAAGGAGAAAGAGAAAGACAAAAAGAAAACAACCCAAGTATGACGGACATTTGGAGAGAGCATCTATAAAAGCTATCAAGAAAGAAGGAGTAGGGGCAGCTAGGCAAGAGCTCCGGCCTTGGAGTCAAGAGGACCTGAGTTCAAATCCGCCTCAGACATTTGACACTTACCATCTGTGTGACCCTGGGCAAGTCACTTAACCCCAACTGCCTCACCTCCCAAAAAAAAGAAAGAAAGAAGGAGTAATCAACTACAACAAAAGTTGTAGAAGGATCAAGTGAGGATAAAAGCCACCTATAGATGTGACCACTGCATTGTTAAGAGATTTAGAAATTAGGTGCATTAGTAGAGTGACAAAGATCGAAATCACACTATAAACAATTAGTAGTAGATGATGAGAAAATGTAGACTACTCTTTCAAAGAAGTAGAAAGAAGGAAGGAGAAGGCTGGTGTAGTGGCAGATATGCTGGGCTCAGAGTCAGGAAGCCGTGGGTTCAAGTCTTGACCTTGATGTTCAAATAGCATTGTGATCCAGGCAAGTCACTTAACCTCCAAGTTTAAATGTCCTCCTATGTAAAGTGACAGAAACATTTCTATTATCTGCCTCACAGGGCTGCTATAAGAAAGCTTGAGGGGACAGTAAGCAAAGAAAAGGTTTGTTCAGGATTTAGGAGACTGGAATATACTTAATGTCAGAGGAGAAGAAGTCAGTAGAAAGGGAAGGATTAAAGATGAGAGATACTAATTGATGGAGCTCATTAGAGAAAGGATTTGGAGAACAAGTGGTAAGAAGATGGACAATTTCACTCTCAGATACTGGAGCGGAAGACGGAATCAGATGAGGACCCAGGGCTTTTGAAGATATATACCAACTACTAACCTCCCTGGCTTCCTTTAAGTCTCAACTGAAATCCCCACTTCTACAGGAAATCTTCCTCAACCCCGTTTAATTCCAGACTCTTCACTCTCTCAGTTCCTTTTTTATGCTGTATATAGTTTGCTTTGTATATATTTGTTTGCATGTGGTCTCCCCCACTAGATTGTAAGCTCCTTGAAGGCAGGATTGTCTTTTGCCTCCTTTTATATCCCCAGTGCTAAATTCAGCATCTGGCACTTAATAAATGTTGATTGATTGAAATAGAGGAAAAGAAATGAGAAAGTTCACAAGAAATGGCCTGTCACAGGATCAGATCTAGAGTTGGAAGGGACCTCAGATGTCATTTAGCCCAACCCCCCTCACTTTACAGGTGAGAAAACTGAGGCCCAGAAAGATTGGGTGACAGGTAGAGACAGAGGTAAAATTGTCTGCTTATCTGACTAAATCAATCAGTGGAGGATGAGGCTGGAGGAGAGATTTGGAACAGGTGAAATGCTAAAATAATATGAAACATAATTTCAGAAAGCAATTCAGGATTTTTCATGTCAAGATCTTGTCTGATCTCAGAGCCATCACCTTCATCATCCACTTTCACTGTCTTGTCCCATATATACATGGAGAGGTACAGAAGACTTCACTGACCTAAGGGCATGCCCAGGAAGTTAGACTTTGGAACCAGTCCCACAGTATAATCCAACTGATCATTTGTCTCTTGTCTCTCTCACAAAAGAAAAATGAAGGATGTGTAAAAAAAAAAAAATAACCCAGGTTTTCTACTTTTTGATGACTGGAATTCAAGATAAGCAGAAGTTTAATGAGCCACTGTATTAACTGAAGAAAAGAAAACAAAACCATTGCTGCCAGAAGACTGAGTGCACAGTGTACAGGAGTGGGAAGAGGAAAAAAAGGAGCAAAGAAGTTTGAAAGCGCCCATTCCTGCAAAAGAGAAATGGTCAAATTACCAAAACCTAACATTGGAATGATCAAGGATCACAACCATGGAGTACAAGCACTTCCCATACGGCACTCCAGAACTACTGTTCAGTACTCCAAGGAAGACCAGAGCAGAATTCTAAAGATGGAAAACATTAGCACTGGCTTTGAACTTCTCAGGCTCAGGAATCCTTCATATTTGTTTTAAGCATATATATGTATATATGTGTGTGTGTATATATATATATATATATATATATATATATATATATATATATATATATATATATAGTTAAGTTTTTTTTTTTGTTTTTTTTTTTTTTAGTGAGGCAATTGGGGTTAAGTGACTTGCCCAAGGTCACACAGCTAGTACGTGTCAAGTATTTGGTCTGAGGCCGGATTTGAACTCAGGTCCTGCTGACTTAAGGGCCGGTGCTCTATCCACTGCGCCACCTAGCTACCCCTAGTTATGCTTTTCTAAGAGGTACCTAACAATAATACCACCAGCTTAAAGCTGTCAAACATGTTGTAGCTTTTCAATGTATTTTCATATCCATCAGCTTATTAGATGCTCACAACTCTCAGGTAGGCAGAACAGGTATGACTATTTCACCTTACATACAGGGGAATAAGATCCATAGAGGTTACATGACTTGGTCAAGCTCATATAGACAGTAAGTGAAACAGTTATGACTAGAAGGCAAGCCTTCTGGTTTCTAGTCCAATGTTTTTTCTCTCTTCATATTTCTCTTCCATATTATCCTTCCATCTCTCTTCCTCCAATCCTCTGCCAGAATTCTAATATCCTATTTGATTCCCAGATATCCTCACCTGAAAATGACCCCAGAAGTCATCACACCTCAAGATTCACATCCTGGAAACATCTTGCCAGTCCCCAAATCCTTCCCTGCATCTCCCTATCACTTTATCTCTCTTCTAGACAAAAATTCCTTCTACTCTTTCTCTCTGATGTAGATGTCCCTTCTATTGAAGTCCTACTCTGACGCTTCATTGTGATGAGGAGGTGATGCTACCTGCTCTGAGTCCATGCCAGCAGGTCTTATCAAACTAGAAAGGCTTTCATTATGCTTGTCTATCTAATGTTCAAGAACCAACTTAAGTCAGTTTGGAGAGGCATAAGGTGCCTGCAGGGATGAACAATTCAATTCGGTTTAGTCTAATCATTTGAATTTTCAATGACAGCATTTCCCAAGGACTAGCTCTACCAAGTCACAGAAGGGTTACAATCTGTGTCAGTGAAGGAGTAACTCCACAAATGAAATTAGGAATCCTTGAAGTTATTAAAGTAAAGAGGGACGGTCCCATTTCCATGTAAGAACTACTGAGGTTTCTCATAGCAGAAGTAATTTCCTCAAAGATGGGTAGTTGCTCAGGTTCATGACTTCACTCCCCTTCCTCAAAAGCATTCAAAAGCCCTTACTTTAAACCAGAAGTGTTATACTCAGAGCACCAGATTGAAATGTAATTAGGAAATGTTTAACAAAATAAATAAAAATACAACACAGATAATGTTAAATTTGTGGTTTTCTAAGTGAGTATGAGGCTGCAGAGATCCCTCTATTTGAGTTAATACCACTGCTTTCAACTCTTTTACATCTGTAAATTGTCGCTTCTTTCTGCACAGACATTAGAAGAACACTAACCTAGAAACATCTCCAAGACAGTGAGCTACACTGTGCCATCATCCCCTTTTTCCTACACCCTGAAAGCCATGCTTAGTAAACTCGGGCCTAGGAAAAATCAGTCTATATTCTCATTGAGCCTCGTGAAATGAGATGAGGGCCAGGATGAAAGAAATATGAAAAGATATGTTGGAGTCAAATCATGCAGGGATTTAAGAACCAGACCCTATCCAGTCTGAGGGGGATGGGACCAAATAATTTCTAAATGTCCTTCCAGTTCCAAGGGCTTGCAATTCCATGGTAGATATGGAGTTTAGCATAAATTCTCTCCATCTCAAAAAAAAAAATCTTGTTCCTTAACCTAGCAATACAGTACGGAGTGGGAAGGCAGACTGACACATTGGATAGATAGTAGATTTGGAGTCAGTAAGACCTAGGTTCAGTACCACCACAGACATGTACCACTTGTATGACGCTGGACAGGTCACTAAATCTTTCTCGGCCTCAGTTTTCTCATCTGTAAAATAACAGCACCTACCTCCTGGTTGTTGCAAAAATCAAATGCAATAACATATAATGCATTTGGCAAATCTTAAAATTTTATATATATATAGAGAGAGAGAGAGACAGACAGAGACAGAGACAGACACATATAGACACACATATATACATACATATACATACATATATGTTATGTGTATGTATATATATGTGTGTGTGTGTGTTATATACATACACACACACACACACACACATATGCTAGTTATCATCATCATCATTCTCACAGTGGAAAAAGCACAAGCCTGGCAATCAGCAGGGCTGTGTTCAAATTCTAGCTCCTAAATTTACTGTGCAGCCACAAGCAAATCTCTTTCGATCCCAGTTTCCTCATTTATAAAATAAGTGATAATTGTTTGTACTCCCTATCTCCTGTGTGTTGAAATGAATACATTCCATAGAAGCGCACATTAAGGCAGACCCTACCAGAAAATATCTCCCTTTGGACTGGAAAACATTACAATTTTTTCCAAGTTAATATCTCCATCATCATCATCCCAGGACCGTCTTTTCCTATTAAGGTTCCAAGGTAAGGTCTTGGGCCATGAGTTCAGGAACCCAAGCAATCAACCTACTGTTCCTACATTGTACTGATTTGAATCTTCATATAAATTCCTCTACAAGATGGTGAGCTCATTTGGTGCAGGGATGATCCCTTAACCATCTTTGTTTCTCCCAGGACCTAGTACATAGAAGATATTTAATAAATATTTGCTGAATGAATTGATGTCAACTGATAAGCTGACACAGGGGAAAGAGGGCTGGGTAAGAGAAACTAGGTTTGAATCCTGATTCCGTCACTTACTGTCTGGGTGACCTTGGTTACATCTCTAACTCTATGAGTCTTGGTTTCTTCATCTGTAAAATAAGGGAGTTGCATGAAATAATTTCTAAAGTCACTTCCAGTCCTAAATTTATGATTCTATGAATTGGAAATGATTGGGGGAACTGGACGGAATATCACTAGATGAACCCAATTGGATTTGGAACATTTTTGTTTTAAAAGTTATGTTTTTAAGTCTTTCTCAGTCTTTAAAAAGGGAGGAGAAAGCATGAAAACAAGATGGGTAATGTTAAAGTATGAAAAAAAAAA